>NW_015388568.1:9806-13928 GCF_001527695.2 Protobothrops mucrosquamatus
AGGAAGGAAGGAAGGAAGGAAGGAAGGAAGGAAGGAAGGAAGGAAGGAAGGAAGGAAGGAAGGAAGATTGAAAGAGGATTCACTAAGCAATGACATATTTTGCTCTATTAAAGTGAGGATGAAGAATCTGTGTTCAAATGTACTAGTTTTAATTAAACCGCAGGTTCTTTATAATTCTCCATGGGTAGAAAAATAAAGATTAGTTTAATGCTTTCTACACGGAAACATCTAGCTATGCCTTTATGTGACTGGTCTGGTTTGGGCTTAGCAGCCGTTCCAGGTGATAAATAATAGATTGTGCATCAGAATCATGTCACTATGGTCAGCCATGGTTAAAATCAAGCATGGTTTAGAACAGGGGTCCTCAAACCTGGCCACTTTAAGACTTGTGGACTTCATGCTGGCTAGGGAATTCTAGGAGTTGAAGTCCACAAGTTATAAAGTAGACAAATTTGAGGACCCCTGGTTTAGAACATCAAAAAAGTATACATGCTGTAGAAAGCTGTAATACAATTGGACTTTTTCAGTTTAGCATGTTATGTGGCTCACTAACTCAATTTTCTAAGTTATGTTTTATTGCTTACAAAGCTGTGTAAACCAGCCAATTGTGGAATATTCAAAAAACTTTAATAAGAAATCATAGCTTAATGTGAAGTGTGAGTAAAGTGAACAAATTAGTTCACCTAGCATATAGAATACACAAAAACAGATTTAATTCTCCAAAGCAGATATTTCAAGCCTACATTAAAATACAAGGGAACTCACTTACAGTCTTCGAAATACAATTTATCTGCTTCTGCCATGGAGCTACTAGGCTTCTTAATCTGCAATAATCAAAGTAAGCTGTTCCAAAGCAATCACTCTATTTAATTAAAGTTCCACATACTGTATAGGGTAGACTTATTCACCCGTGTAATTTTTGTTTTCATGTGAATATGAAGTATTACAGGTGATGAATATGTCACAGCATTTCTGTAAAAGGGTTTCTAAAAAATAATGGCATTTCTCCTGTCAGAAGCAATGAAAAATATTATTAAAAAAAAAACCTGTAAAAGTAGCAGACCACACAATAAGGATGTATTTTGATGAGAAATCATCACCTTGATAAAGCTGGATGAATTTGGGGTAAAGGGCAGAAGGGATCACCCGATCTGGCAGCTCCCGTAGAAATAACTTTAGCAAACTGGCTGCTGCGCTTACGTCAGCCTCTGCGGCAAGATCTACTTGATCTCCACCCTCGTACTTCAGACGCAGCTGTTCCACTGTTTTCAGGTTACCATTCACCCTGAAAAGGCCTTCCTGCTCCAGACCTGTAATTACACACATGAAACGAGACAAAACCGTTGGCAGATTTCCTGGCCTGCGTTAAAAAAAATATGTGGATAGAACAAATGATGGCAAAACTTATAAAACCAGCTGCTCTCCACCTTTATGGATCAGGAAACTGAGGTCCAGGCTATACATAAAGCGGGGGTGGGAAACGATGGCCCCTTTATGACTTGTGGACTTCAACTCCCAGAATTCCTGAGCCAGCATGGAAGCATGGCTGGCTCAGGAATTTGGGAGTTGAAGTCCACAGGTCATAAAGGGGCCATCGTTTCTCACTGCTGCATGAAAAGGTTGGCCAGTGAGGATGCATAGTTGCATTTTTTAAAGTCCCATTGGTAAAAAACTGCACACAGGAAGTCAACATAGTGAGAACAGACAATACTACAAGTTTGCTCACTAATGTTCAGGGTTAGGAAATGATCCTTCAAAGAAAGCAGCTTCTTTCCCATTGGCCTGGATCTCCAAAAGAACTACAGGTAGTCCTTGATTTACAGCCATTCACTTAGTCACCGTTCCACTGGAAAGAGTGATTTACGACTGGCCATTGCACTTACAACCAATGCAGCATCCTCACTGTCATGTGATCAAAATTTGAACACTTGGCAACCCGCATATATTTTTAACAACTGAAGCTTCCCAAAGTCATGTGATGGACATTTGTGATCTTCCCAGCTGGCTTCTGCAAAAGGGAAGCCGAATTTGCTTAACAGCTGCAGTGATTCGCTTAACAACATGGCAAAAATGTCATGAAATTGGGCGCAACTCAATTAACTGCCTTGCTTAACAACAGAAATCTTGGTTGTAAGGCGAGGACTACCTGTACAGCTAAGGGAAAGAGGAATATCCCCAAATACATTGCTCTCTAGAGCTCTGAGAAAAGTGCTTGAAACTTCTGTAGCCAGAAGTTATATATTTATTGTACAACATCCTGGAGCAGAGGACAGAGTTAAGAACAGCATCTAAGATGCAAAATCCAGTGTTGAAATCCCACCTGACTTACACCTTCATTAAGTCAGCTACAATCTCTCAATTCCATTCCATCAGCCATTTGAGTATGATTATAATTTCCCTTCTAACAATGTTGGTGTTAGAAGCTGTTAAATATGCTAACTGTTGCAGAGTCAAAATAATAATAATAATACACAGAATGCACAGAAATCCCAGACTGCCATCTGCTGGACAACATGAAAATATTGTACAGCAGTGGTTTTCAACCTTTTTAATGCCGCGACCCCAACCGGTTGTAAGTTGAGGACTAAACCGGTCGTAAATCAAGGACTAAACCGGTCGTAAGTCGAGGATAAACCGGTCTTAAGTCGAGGACTACCCAACCAGTCGTAAGTCGAGGACTTTCCCTGCCCGGGAGCGCCACGCATGCGTGGTTCCGCCCCCTGCGCCAGCCGAGGCATAGCTGGCAAGTGGCAGAGACAGAGCAGGCCGACCACCAGCTGGCCCAGCTCAGGGAGGTAAGGCACCCGCCGGAAAAAGGGGGAAAAATGGCGGACAAAAAAAATGGCGGACAGCCTTGCTTGGCGACCCCCATGAAATGGTCGATCGACCCCAAATGGGGTCCCGACCCACAGGTTGAGAACCACTGTTGTAGAGAAACAAGTTTGATTTCAGTCTTTTTTAACCTGACACCATTCAGACGTGTCGGCATTGCAAATCTAGAATTCTGTCTGAAAAGCTGTGTAGGAAATGTTGGAACTGCAGTATGGAACACATTGTTTCCATGACCCTGGTTTCAATACTCCCCCTCCTCCAGTTCTTAAACTTAGTTAAGGTTGTGCCATATGAGTATTGATTCTTTGGGAATCCTTATCCTTATCCCTGGTTTCCTAAGTTTGTATATTTGACGTGTCCTGGCCATGCAACTCCCAATATTCACAGGCAACAGGGGAACCTTACAATTGGTTTTTTTAAAAAAATATTTTATTGGTTTTTTACAATAACAATCTCCAGTGCCTGGTGTACAGCGTGTTGTCTTGGTTTATATATTTGAAAAGAAAAAGACAATAATAATCAACAGTCAATAATGATTGATTTTGATAATTCCATAATTAGTATATTAATTAATAACATATTTCGTTGATCTTCCCTTCTCCCAATTGTATTCTCCTTCTTCAACCTTAAACAGATATAATCCTTAATATTTTCAATGTATAAATGATTAAATATAAACATTTTTTCATGTTTGTACAGACAATGATAACTTATCATCAGCTTATATTATTCTTATAGAAATCATCTCATTAGTTCACCATGCATCCCATTTTTGTGGTTTTTGTTTAAGCTTAATTTCCCCTTTATATTCAATCCATTCTTATCAATCATGATTTTCTCAATGTTAGTCATCTAAATATCTAAGTTGTAAGGGGAACCTTATAATTGTTGTTCTACATATAGGTAACCTTTGACTAATGACCGTAATGGAGTCTACCAATTACAGTCGTAAGTTGTGACGGTCATAAATTGGGTCACCCACATGACCAACTCAATTTTATGACCTTTTTTATGGGGGTCATTAAGGGAACCAATGGTTTGCTATGGGCAAGTTTTGCTGAAAACTGGAAGTAAATGCCAGGTTTTTACAAAGATATTGTAAAACAGAGCCTGCCCATCACACCTGGTTAAGTTGTGACTGTCATCAGCAGGTCATCACCTGACCAGCACAATATTACAATGTTTTTACAGTGGTTCTTAAGCAAATCATAGTTGCTAAGTGAATCCACAATCATTAAGTGAACCCATTGTTTGCTACGGGGAAGGGTTGCCAAAAACCAGAAGTAAACA
>NW_015388568.1:15118-16955 GCF_001527695.2 Protobothrops mucrosquamatus
GGGCCTGGCCTAGGGAGGATTTTTAAACTGGGTTTTTTAGAAATTTTAATTATCACAACATAAAAATTTTGGTTTTAATTTGGTTTTATTCGGTGGGGTGTGTGGGTCTTTCTTTGTTTTAATAATGTTGTGAGCCGCCCTGAGTCCTTCGGGAGAAGGGCGGGATATAAATTGAAATAATAAATAATAAATAAATAAAACACTGATTTTTGGCAGAAAACATTGTAAATTGCAGTCGTAGAACTGTGGGAAACAAAAAACAGCCATAAATGCAAGCAGGTTGCCAACTGCCTGAAATGCAGTCACATGACTACAGAGAAGGCGTGGCCATCAGAACTGGATTATAAGTACCTTTTGGGGGGTCCATCATAACAGTCACTAAGAGAGCAGTCATAAGTTGAGGACTATCTGTATTTCTGAACCTCAGAAATATTAAGTACAGGTAGTCCTCGATTTACAACAGTTTGTTTAGTGACTGTTCTAAGTAACAACAGCACTGAAAAAAGAGACTTATGACCCTTTTTCACACTTAAGACCTTTGCAGGATCCCCATGGTCATTTGATCAAAATTCAGAAGCTTGACCACCGACTCATATTTATGACGGCGGCAGTGTCCCGAGGTCATGTGATCCACCTCTTGTGACCCTCTGACCAGCAAAATCAATGGGGAAGCCAGATTCATTTAACAACTGTTTTACTAGCTTTACAGCTGCAGTGATTCACTTAACAACTGTGGCAAGAAAGATCCATAAAATGGGGCAAAACTCACTTAACTGTCTCACTTAGCCACAGAAATTTTGGGCTCAATTGTGGTTGTAAGTCAAGGACTATTTGTATAAAGTTCAAATCTTGGAATTCTCCAGCTAGTATTTGGGAAGTTTAAATCCACACATCTAAAAGGTGCTGAGGTTGAGATAACACTGATTTAAGCTAAGGAGTCCCAAGGATTCTAGACTCTTTTGAAAGCAAAGGGTTCAAAGACCACCACCCCCCATCCCCCCCTGCATCATTTTGGTTGCCTTCTTCATTTTGGGGGAAAACTTCTCTCCACCATCTGAACTTTTGTTCCTTGCTATGATTTATAAGTCATAAAACATTTGGCACCATTAAAATGCTCTTCCTGGAGAAGATGGGAAAACCACACAGGCTGAAATGGGTAACAGCTGCCTGGCTGACTTGGGACCAATCCCTCTCTTTCAAGGCCACCTACTTCACAAGGTTGTTGTTGGGCGAAAAATATGAGGTGTGAGCATTCTTGAGTTGACCAAAAATAAAAGTGGAAGCAAACCAAAACAGAATGCATTGCTTTGTGGAGAACAGGGTTTCCCAACCTTGGCCACTTTAAGACCTGTAGACTTCAACTCCCAGAATTCTACACTGGCTAGGGAATTCTGGGAGTTGAAGTCCACATGTTTTAAAGTGGCCAAGGTTGGGAAATCTTACTTTAGAGGTACACAAGTTTTTCTTTCTTTTTTTTTAAAGAGGAGAACTTGCTAGTAGCTTACCGTGCCAAGAGAGATATTCTACAATATCCCACACCACTGTTGGGATTCCACACTTGCTCAGCCCTTCTTGCTGCATTTCCTGAAGACTAGTGCCAAACAACTTCCGGTGACAGGACCCTTTCTGCCTGCTCACGGGCGGAACGGCAATCCTTTTCATATCTTCTTTAAGCTTGACCGCTGAATTACTTTGCTTGAAAGGACACAAAAAGGGAGAACACCCAGTCAGAGTGACGATTGGAGGTGGCATGGCTTCTCAAAGCACGCCCTTCTGAAGGAACTGGAGGGATTTTATGGAACAGAAGCTTTTCTGAGGTCGAGATTCCTGGCAGGAC
>NW_015388568.1:18106-21690 GCF_001527695.2 Protobothrops mucrosquamatus
TTGTAAATTAAAAAATTATCTCAGTATGTCGTTAAGGAAGGATTGCCCACACCAATGGCTAACATCTGGCATCTCTAGACAAAGCTTAAGGAAGAAAGAAAAAGAAAGAAAGAAAGAAAGAAAGAAAGGAAGGAAGGAAGGAAGGAAGGAAGGAAGGAAGGAAGGAAGGAAGGAAGGAAGGAAGGAAGGAAGGAAGGGAGAGGAGAGGGAGGGAGGGAGGGAGGGGAGAGGGAGGGAGGGAGAGAGGGAGAAAAGAAGGAAGGATGCTTGCAGTGTCCTGGGGTCATGTGATCCCCTTTTGTGACCCTCTGACAAGCAAAATCAATGGGGAAGTCAGATTCACGTAACAATTGTGTTACTATTTTAACAACTGCAGCGATTCACTTAACAATTGTGACAAAAGAGGCCATAAATGGAGCAAACCTCACTTTACAACTTTCTTGCTTAGCAATGGAAACTTTGTGGTTTCAGTTGTGGTTATAAGTTGAGGATCACCTGTACATCTTTTATGCAATATGGTCTTTTCCCCATCTAATTGAATCCATTTCTCTCTAGTGAGAGCGAACAGGCTACATAGGGCAGGGGTAGGCAACCTTGGCTCTTTTATGACTGGTGGACTTCAACTCCCAGAATTCCCGAGCCAGCCATGCTGAAGGAAAAGGGAGAGGTTTCCAAGCTGAGCCATGCTGGCTCAGGAATTCTGGGAGTTGAAGTCCACGAGTCATAAAAGAGTCAAGATTGCTTACCGCTGACATAGGGGAACAGCAAATCTTTATATGCTTGTCTGAACCATCTATCTTGAATGAACAGAGTTTCAAATCATGTTAAATCTTGTCTGCTTCTGATTGTTTAAAAAGTGCTTCTGCAAACAGGCAACAAGTAGCACATTGACAATCCCTACTTCAACCATCTTCATCCTGAAGGCAGGCTTGCACGCACTTGCTTTTGAGATCAAGAGCCCGACAATTTCGATCACTTTTACTGACAAAGTACATCAGCAAAAAATCAGCAAAATCCCAAAATCAGGTGTCCTCACATAAGGGAAAATCCTACTTGGAGAAGCCAACCACATTTCCCTCATGCCTCTTCTTCTAAAACATGCAGACTGGCCCTTGTGCGACTGTCTTTATTGTGAAATCAAATGCTGCAAATTCCTGAAGCACTGAAACAACTTTACAAAACAGCAATAAAACAGAGGTAAAACAATAACAAACACAAGCTGGACCAGATCTAACTTTACTGTAGTTTTCCAGGCATGGGCACAAATGCCACTGAACACATATTGTATCAAGAAATTATTTCCAAGAGCTAAAAATAACACCGCCAAATAAAGCAAACCTTCTCCCAATGTTCATGGGAGGCAACATCTGCCACAGAAGGCTATAAGTGGTCTTTGATGCTCTTTGAACTTGGTGGTTTCCTTGCAGACGTTTCATTATCCAAACTAGATAAGGTCATCATTGCATAATGTCTACAGAGATTCTCAATCATCCAGATTATGGTTGTCCCAAAGGTGCTTTTTTTCAAAAGGTAATTAGTGCATAGTTTGAGTAATGAAACGTCTGCAATGAAACCACCAAGTTCAGAGAGCATCAAAGACCACTTATAGCCTTCTGTGGCAGATGTTGCCTCCCATAACATTAGGAAAGTTTGTTTTCAGCACCTTGTTGTTGTTGTTGTTGTTGTTAGTTGCAAAGTCATGTCTGACCCATCGTGACCCCATGGACGTTCCTCCAGACCTTCCTGTCCTCTACCATCTTCTGGAGTCCATTTAAGCTCACGGCTACTGCTTCAGTGACTCCATCCAGCCACCTCATTCTCTGTCATCCCATTCTTCTATTGCCCTCAATCTTTCCCAGCATTAGGCTCTTCTCCAGTGAGTCCTTCCTTCTCATTAGGTGGCCAAAGTATTTGAGTTTCAACTTCAGAATCTGGCCTTCTAAAGAGCAGTCGGGGTTGATCTCTTCTAGGACTGACCGGTTTGAATGCCTTGCAGTCCAGGGGACTCGCAGGAGTCTTCTCCAGCACCATAGTTCAAAGGCCTCAATTCTTTGGCACTCAGCCTTTCTTATGGTCCAACTTTCGCAGCCATACATTGCAATTGCACCTAGTAACCCTCATTTCAACCCTGGGCTACAAATATTTGTTACAGTAATCTATACAACTATTCTTGACATACAACAGTTCATTTAACGACCATTCAAAGTTGCACTGAAAAAGGTGACTTATGACACGTTTTTCACACTTACAAACATCTGCAGCATTCCCACTGTCATATTTATGACAGTGGCAGGGTCCCAGAGTCATGTGATCACCTTTGCGACCATCTGACAAGAAAAAGTCAACGAAGAAGCCAGACTCACTTAACAACTGTGGGAAAATCACTTAACAGAGGCAAGAAAGAGGGTAAAATGGGGCAAAACTCCCTTAACAAATGTCTCGCTTAGCAACAGAACTTTTTGGGCTCAACTGTGGCCATAATACGTCGAGGACTACCTGTATTGCAATGGTTCCTGAAATCTTTATTATTATAATTGGATGCCAGGAGAAAAAGACGGCAAATATCTCCAACAATAAAATAATACGGACCGCCTAAGCCCGGCAAGGTAGCCAGAGTGAATAACAAGCTAGCAGGGATCTTCAAACATGGCCCTTTTATGACTTGTGGACTTCAACTCCCAGAATTCCTCAGCCAGTGTGCCTGGCTGAGGAATTCTGGGAATTGAAGTCCACAAGTCATAAAAGGGCCAGGTTTGAAGACCCGTGAGCTAGAGGGTTGATGTCTATGGAAATTCTCAGTCATCCAGGTCATGGTTGTCCCAAAGCAGCTTGATTTATGAACGGATTTCCAGAAAACATTGCAGACTACAGGAACCATTTGCGCTTCAGTTTGAGATGCAGACAACACAGACACATCCCCAACAACCTGTGTGCCTGTCCTCAACAGTGAAGGGACACAGGGCAGAAAATGTCCTGCAGCCAAGGAGGCTACACACCCATTTGCACTACTCAGGGGACCCTGAGAACACAGGTAAAAACCTCCAACAACTCTCTAAAACAGTGTTTCTCAACCTTGACAATTTTAAGGCATGTGGACTTCAACTCCCAGAATTCCACAGCCAGCATTGCTGGCTGTGGAATTCTGGGAGTTGAAGTCCACATGCCTTAAAATTGTCAAGGTTGAGAAACACTGCAGTCTAAAAGAAGGCAAATGACCAGGTGTCTGCAAGGAATATAAATCCTGCCATTCCTCACCATCCAGTCAGAGCCGAAGAAGCTTCTTGGATGAGAAGCCAAACGCCTTCAAAGAAAAAACAAGAAAGTCCAGTTGTCTCCTGAAAAAAAAAACCCCATGACCTGGATGACTGAGAAATCTCCATAGACATTTAGCCAGGCATTTGGGGATGAGCACCCTTTTGAATGGTGTGCCAGTCTGAACGGATTTCCAGAAAACTTTGCCGACTACAGTTCCCCACCAACCAGTCAGAGCTGAAGAAGCTTCTGGGATGAGAAGCGAAACGTCTTCAAAGAAAAAAAAAAAACAAGCTGCCTCGTAGGGTGGGGGGAAGCACCTTTGGGACAAT
>NW_015388568.1:24699-28369 GCF_001527695.2 Protobothrops mucrosquamatus
ATGTTTGTGCTCACTTTCCACCAAGAATGCATTTGGGGTTTTTTTTGTCTTACATCAGTTGTTTCCAAGCTGCTATCTGACATGGAACAGACTAAAATAGCCAGGATTGGACTCTGTAATATTTCTGTTCTCACTCTGCTTAGTGAGAGCTCCAAGGAAATGGCACGGACTCCTCACTTTTGGTTGTCAACAGTTTAGAACGGGTTCCCAACTGAGGGGTGATCGCAGCCCCTGGAGGTGCGAAAACCTGGGTTTTCAAAATTAGAGTGTATATGCATAATTCGTTGCCGTTATTTCGAGCTTTTATAAGGGGTGTGAGAATATATCAGAAGCGTTCTAGGGGTGTGGAGTATAAAAAAGGTTGGGAGCCGCTAGTTTAGAAAATGGGACCAGGTGAATCAAAGCATATAAAAGACTGTTGAGGAACATCCAGTGTGGGGAGTCAGACCCCCCCCCAGAAGGAAATATTTTGGGGAAATTAAAAAAAACAGAATATTATATTGCCCCAAAGGATTTTAAAAGGCAGAAAAGCAGGCCCAGTTTTTCTTAATAGCCCCAGGCAGAGGCCAGCTCTGTAGAAATGCAGATTTGATAATCCCGTTCACAAAGACTGAGGTTCCATTCATGAGCAAATACTGCCCGCAGAAACCCATTCAAGACAGGATCTTTCGAAATCCCTTGGAACAAAACTGATAGCTAACAATAACAGAGTGATAGGATTAGAACCAGCAACCCCTCACCCATCCAACACAGGGTATAGCCATCAGCCACAGCCCCAGGAAAGCAGGACATGACCTTTAGGCCATAATAGGATTAACCCATCACCATTAGAATACCAAAAGTGCAGGCTGTGGTCAAAATTCATGACACAGGAACAGGAATAGAAACAACTCCAAACCCAAAATCCAAGAAGGTATAAACATTCACCACTCCCAGCAACATGTAGTCAGCTGCTCCAAAGCCACATGTCTTTCTTTCTTTCTAAAGCAGTCTCCATTTTGTTTATTCCCAGCTTGAACTGGACCCTGATGAAGATTTTTCTTTCAACACCAGTGAGATAGTTCAGCTTGGTCAAACTTCCACTGGGAATAATTATGCACTTTGTGAATAGGTAGTGCTATTCATCTGGACTGATCTATACTGCATTATTACTGAAACACAACATAGTCAAAGATGGCTTGGTTACCTACCTGAACACTTTTTGATTGTCTCTATGATGAAAGTAGAAACAGCAACACTTCTTTGCAGATTTCAGAGAAGAGAAACCATCAAGTCCAGGAATAAAGTGTATTTTTGCTTGTAAAGCCTGCATGCTGGCTAGGGAATTCTGGGAGTTGAAGTCCATAAATCTTAAAGCTGCTAAGGTTGGGAAACACTGCCTTAAAATGACGATCCTAAAAAGCAATAGCTAGATTATTTCAAAGTACATGATTTTTTGATATTATTAATTGCAAAACAAAGGCTAAAATCCCTATTTGCACAATACTGTTATTAGGGCCAGTTCTAGAAAATTGAATGCAAATATTCTATTCAGAGGGAGAAGGATAAGAGTTTTTTTTTACTTAATTTTATTTATTTAAAAACTGACAGACTTTTAAATGCAGCCTTGATAAAATACAAGAATACAGCTAGAATACCATTGTTGGGAAGATAGACCAGGGCTTTTCAATCTTTTCACCCATTGTACCACTTTTAGGATATGGCACTATCCGAGTATCACCAGTCGCCTAGCAAGGTGTCAAAAACTTGATGACTAAAAAAAAAAGGAAAAAGGAAAAAAGTGATAAAGTACAGATAGTCATCGACTTACAACAGTTCGCTTAGTGACTGTTCGAAGTTACAATGGCACTGAAAAAAGTGCCCCCCAGGCACCTGCCTGCCCGCTCAGTGGTGCTCTTCCTCCTGTCCGAGGTTTTCATTGTTGTGAGCATTTCTGTTGAGGATTGGCAGCAGGGGTGGGGGGGTGTTTGGTTTTTATTCCCCCCCGTCTGCTGGGTGGTTGCAGCAGGTTTTGGTCACTTCACATGACCCTGGGACACTGTGACCATCATAAATATGAATCAGTTGCCAAGCATCTGAATGTAAATCACAAGACCCTGGAGATGCTGCAACATTCCAGCTGATCGGCGCTTCTTCAGGGCTCAGCAGAAGTGCCAGGATCAGCGCCAAGCTCCAGCTGGAGCCTGGTGCTGATCCTGGTGCTTCCACTGAGCCCTGACAGTCCTGCAGCTCCAGCCATCTCTCGCTCAGGCTTGTGCGGTGCTGCCACCGGTTCAGCTCATTCCCCTCCCCTGCTACCACTTTTCTAGGATGGTCGCGTACCACCTGCCAGGTGCCAATGTACCACAGGTGGTACCCGTACCACTGGTTGAAAAGCCTTGAGATAGACGTGGCAAACATGCAGTCTTGATAAAATATAAGAATACAATTAGTCAGTTTCTAATAGCTCCCAAAATTGAGAATTGATTAAAAAAATGAGGTAAAGCTTTTCCCTGTTCAATCATGTCTGACTCTAGAGGACGGTGCTAAGCATTTTCCGAATACGTTTCTGTGGTCATGTGGCCAGCATGATTATACACCAAGGTACATGGAACACTGTTACCTTCCCACTGAATGATACCTGTTGATCTACTTGCATTTGCATGCTTTCCAACTGCTAGATTGGCAGGAGCTGGGGGCAAGTGACGGGAGCTCACCCCATTCCACAGCTCTCTGGTCTTGAAATGTCAACAAGCCCAGCTTCTTGAAACCATAGGTAGTCCTTGACTTAAGACCACGTTTGAGCTCCAAATTTATGTTGCTTAACGTTTGTTAAGTGAGTTTTGTCCCATTTTACAACCTTTCATGCCACAATTGTCGTGAATCATTGCAGTTGTTGAATTAGCAGCACGGTTGTTAAGTGAATCTGGCTTCCCCATTAACTTTGCTGGTCAGAAAGTCGCAAAAGCTGATCACACGACTCCGGGACACAGTAACCGTCATAATATGAACCAGTTGCCAAGCATTCAAATTTTAATCACGTGACCGTGGGGATGTTGCAACGGTCATAAGTGTGAAAAATGGTCGTTAGTCACTTTTTTCAGTACCGTTGTAACTTTGAACGGTCACTAAAAAAACTGTTGTAAGTCGAGGACTACCTGTATTGCTATAATATTTAATCTGTTTTCTAATGCCTAAGCCCGGGGATATTCACAGACGGTATATATCAGAACCTGCAAAAATGGCAGGCATGGCATCCTGTGGAAGTTATGCCCCTTCTGTACATGCGCAGAAGCTCGGGAGGGACTCTTTGATTGCAACATGGCCCCACCCTTTTGCAGATTTGGACCTTCTCCCCCATCCCAGGGATAGCAGTCTGTGAGTTTTATATGATTTGGAAATTGAAAAGGAACATTTAGTATTTTATTTTTTAGCTCAGTCTACTCTAAGGCAACAGAAGGTGGCAGTATTTAAGTATCTCATCCCTTAGCGCAGCGGTTCTCAACCTGTGGGTCGCGACCCCATTTGGGGTCGAACGACCATTTCACGGGGGTCGCCAAGCAACACAGTCCGCCATTTTTTTTCCCCGTTTTCAACGCAGTCCGCCATTTTTTTTTACCTTTTCCTTAGCTGTGCTACTCCCTCTTATTCTATTGGCTTTTGAAAGCCAATAGAATAGACTCTATTCAAG
>NW_015388568.1:29591-52255 GCF_001527695.2 Protobothrops mucrosquamatus
GTGTGTGCGTGCGTGTGGGTCACATGTGGTCACGTGTGTGCGTGCGTGTGGGTCACGTGTGGGTCACGTGGGTGCGTGCGTGTGGTCACGTGGGTGCGTGCGTGTGGTCACGTGGGTGTCACGTGGGTACATGCGTGTGGTCACGTGTGGTCACGTGGGTGCATGGGGTCGCGGCATTAGGAAGGTTGAGAACCGCTGCCTTAGCGTCTGCCTTTCTGGCAAAAACAGAAATGCCCTGATTCCAAATCAATTTTTTCTTTTGTCAGAGCAGAAATCAAAGCCTTTGTTCCTTAGACAAATTCCAAGTGATCAGAGTGACATTGTAGAAGACTTTCCTTGGTAATGTATGAATTTAATTCAAACCTCACCATTGTTCCTTTTTTGTGCCTTCGAGACAATGACATTTTGCTCTAAAATACAAAAATCTAAAATACACAGGTTGCCTCCTTCTTTTGCTAAGAATGCTAGAATTATAATAACACAACTTCTGACTTAAAAGTAGGTTAGGAAGCTACGGAAAAAAGTATTCCATAATTCATTCCCTATGGCAGTGATGGCGAACTTTTTAGAGACTGAGTGCCCAAACTGCAACCCAAAACCCACTTATGCATCGTCGGGTGCCGGGTGGGTATGGCCCATTGGGTGGGTGTGGCCCATTGGGTGGGCATGGCCCATTGGGTGGGCGTGGCTGCAGTGGTAACAGCAGACTGGGTGGGACTAAAATGTTCAATCAAACAATTCCAACTTTGCGAGATCTTTTTTTTCCCGTGAGAAGTTGAAATTGACTGATTGATTGAACCTTTTTTTTTTGTACACGGCGGCGGAGGCCTAAAGTGAAAAGGTTTTATAAAACCCAGATGAAGGCCTAGGACTGGGGCGACGGCGCGCGTGCCCACAGAGAGGGCTCTGAGTGCCGCCTCTGGCACCCGTCCCATAGGTTCGCCACCACTGCCCTATGGTTTGCACACCTATAAGACTCACTTGCCTAAAAGAAAGCAAAATCTCACTGTTGCTTGCTCCCCCACAATGTGACCATTAGCTGCTGTATAAAATCTTCCAACCGCCCTCAAAAAAAGGAATTGGCACAAAAAGAAAGCTAGAGTTAGATTTTTAAAAAAATGGGATTTCTTGATTTATGATAGAGGATCCTAAAGTCTCAACTAATGGGCTAAAGGGAGATTTTTAGATGAAGGGAATTATAATTATTGGATTTAAATATTCTTGTTAAATGATAAAAAAATAAGGGATTAACTGGCTTAATATTTAGGATTTAGACTTATAAGGGAAATGAAAATTAACAATTAGGAATTAGCTTCGAACTATTGTTTAGCCCAGATAAAATAGATGATGGACTTGAGACAATAAAGGACACTCTATTAGTAAGTGATGATGTATTAGGATGAGAAATAGAAAATGTTTATAAAATAAGATAAGAATATATTTAAGTAAGTAATATGTATATTCTAGATATGATAACTTTTATGTAGTGAAATAAAGGAAATTTGGACTACCCGAAACTCAAACACTATGGATATTAAAGGTTAAATTGGAATATTGTAATAAAAAACTAAAAATTAGGTAAAACTTAAAAACAGGATATGGATAAGCAAAAAATATATTGATAAAGGTTTTAATTAACTTTGTTATAATTAAAAATCTATTAGCCTAAATGTGATGTAACAAATGTTAAGGGAAATAGAGAAGGAATTTTTGATGGCGTAACCTGAGATATGTACTAAAGATTTTGTTATTGAACCACTGATTACCCAGTCACCACGCTGCTTTCCGAATACTCAATGTAAAATTTGAAAACCAATAAAACTTGCTTTTTTTAAAAAAAGGATTTTTTTAATGTATTTATTTAGCATATGGCAAGGAGGGAGGGAGGGAGGAAGAGAAGGAGGGAGGGAGGGAGGAAGGGAGGGAGATTTTAGCTGCTGAAATAAACTACAATGCTTCTCTGTCATAAGTTTTGTTGTTCTGATTCACAGTTGTTCTGATTCACAGTTCTAGAACCCGAAAGAGTTTACAATTTGTTCTTAGTTATTTGGTTGATAAAAATCCTGATGTAACCAGTTTCTATTATTATGACAGCATCTTGATATATAAGACAAAGCTAAAATATTCTATCGTTTTAGAAAAGTGACTTGGTTTTTGTGAGATAGAGGTATTGAAAATGTTAAGATCTTAAGCATCGATGTTGAATAGGCAAAACTGTTGACATGTTACGAAAAACCAAAATTCCTTATTCTTCTCCATATTATTGTTCTATCGTCATTAAAGTAGCTAGACAACTTTTATTGTCTGGCTCAGAGAATAAAATATTGCTTTTAATGCCTCTTTCTCACACTGAGATCTGGAATTCAGGACTACAAAAGGGAATGTGTGCTTGTGATGGGTTGTGTCAAGCTACAGGGCAAATTTGTACCTAGATAATCCTGCATTGCCACATTGCAAAGTCAAACAGGATATCCACCTGGTAGTGATACTGAGGCACAGTCATTAACTGTAGCACTTCTTAATTGGTATTCTGAAAGATTTTCTACCTTGCCTTTCAAGCAGTTAGCAGGGTGACTAATAAAGGTGAAAGAAAGAATGCAAAAATAAAACAAAATCTCACTAGCTTTAAGAAGTGAAAGGTGGTTCTTTGAAATGCAAATATTGAGCAGAGATGAAATTTAAGTTAAGAGGCCTTAAAAAGCAAACAGCTCTGCCTGAAGTACAAGCAATGACGTCATCATTTATTTATTTATGTTCATACATGTAGCCGCTTTTCTCTCAGGAATTTAAGATGGTGGAGATGGGAGAGCAGAGTCTTTCTTCATTTTCCCCTCAGGACAGCTGAGCCTTGGGAGAAAGTAGGGCTGGGAAAGATCCAGAGGGCCAACCAAAATTCCCAGGCCAGTTCTTAATACTGCACACAATAGTAAGAAAAACATCCCTTGGAAAAAAAATAATATGCTCAACAATATAATGGGCATGAAAGGGGATAGATAGAAGTTTGATTTTTTTTAACTTTTGGAAGATTGACTTCTACAATCAAATGTCTACGTGTGCTCAGCCTACAGTACTGCCATTGTTTGAACCTCAGCAGCACAATATTGAGAGATTGGAAGACTTATAGAAAGAGTGTGTGGGCTTCTCAAAGGTGTTTTTTCAAAAGGCAAATGGACTTTCTTTGTTTTTTCCTTAAAGACGTGTCACTTCTCATCCAAGAAGCTTCTTCTGAAGAGAACTGAAGAGAACCAAAGAAGCTTCTTGGATGAAAAGCGAAACGTCTTCAAGGAAAAAACAAAGAAAGTGCAGTTACCTTTTGAAAAGCACCTTTGGAACAACCATGACCTGGATGATAGAAAATCTCCACAGACATTTAGCTGAGCATATGGGCTACATTTACGTTCCCAAGACCTGAACTCTCTCTACCTGAGGACTAGAGGTTTCAATTAAGACTGTCATGGAACTTGCTCATCGTGGTTGTAAATCATGACGTTCATAAATTGGGTCAACCAGTCGATCGATCCAATTTTATAACCTTTTTTGCAATGGTGGTTTAAATGTGGTATTTATTTATAAAATCTATAGGCTGAACCATCTTACTTCAAGGTAAGTAATAAAGGATTATCGTAAAGTGATGCTGCAGTCGTAAAGCAATTGCTGCAGTCATTAAATGAACACAGTGGTTTTAAGTGAACCTATGGTGCTGGTTTTGCCCCCCCCCCTCCAAAAAAAGAGTAAATGCTGGATATTGTCAAAACTGTCATAAACAGGGTCACATGATTGTGTGACGCTGCAAATGGACTATAAATGCAGGCTGGTTGCTAAGAGTCTGAAGTGCAGTCATGTGATCATGGGTAGCCTAACCGTCAGAACTTTGAATCCAGGGAAATCCATTGTAAAACTAAGTGACCTGCCCTAGCTTGAGGACTACCTCATATTCTGTGGAATTTGGGAAACTAAGACTGGTCATTGCTTTATATGCTTGGAAACATGACTGCTGTTTTTGCTACATTGGCCGAACAGGTAAGTCCATCAATCCCAAGAGAGGACAACTGATTGAAGACCTTCTCCTCCACCTCAGAGTTGTCACTGTATAGAATTTGTTCTTCAAAGCTGCTTTTGGATACATGCACATGCTTTTTGTGCTAGTGGTTGTTAGATGGAGGGATTGCCTATTTACAAAATGGCTCCCAAGAAAGGTGTGGCCAACTACAAAATATTTATCGGAAAGCAAATAGGAAAGGCAGCTCCCTGTTCTTCATAGCATACCATTCTTCAATGGGTCTCTCTTGTTTGCACAACTAAGCGTGTAAACAAAGCATTGACAGGCAACCACCTCCTTTTTGTTTTCTTTAAGCAAAGGTGATGCTAGACATTGGCACTGCCTTATTTATTCATGACCTAAAGAGAGACATGAGCAGACTGTATTGCTATATAAATAAAAACACACAGTTAGATTACGCTTAGAAGAACAACTTATTTTTTCATAAGGCAAGCAGTTTGGGTGGGTATTATATATTGCTTTTAGGTTTTGGATGAAATTCCTTCTCACCCTATTCAATCTCATAAAGCTATGAGGAAGCCAAAATGATTCAGCTAAGACTGGATGGTTCTGTCCCTTTATGTAATCATCATCTAAGAGTTTATTATAACTTTTCTTACTTTGTTCTTTTTAACACTTAATCAGGTTGAATGAAGTGAGATATCCTTGGAGGTTTTAAAAAATTCTGAGACCATATGCCAAATGCCTCAGGAAGACAATTAGCAGAGCTGGTCTAAGTATAAAACTGTTTAGATAAAATATGCAGAAGAAAAAGATGAGCAGCTAATGAAATGAAAACACTCTTGTCAAGTGAAGTGTGCGTTGACACAACCCAGTTCCTCCTTTTATAAGCTGTTGCATCAGTTTGATGGTGCAGGGAAATGTATTGAAATTCTGATGCAACAACTTTGTTAGGTGCTCTTGTCCATGAATCCCAGAGATAAATAGGTTATTAATCTCAGATATAATAGTGACTTGTTCATATGTAAACTGAAGAAGCATAATTTTAAATCAACTGTAAAAATATTGTGTTTATTTAAGAAAATTTATATGGCTGTCCAACTCCCTCTCAGTGACTCTGGGCAGCTTACACAGATAAAAATCCAATATAAAAACAATAAAAAGTAACAATCCCCAATCAAACAATAGAATAGAATAGAATAGAATAGAATAGAATAGAATAGAATAGAATAGAATAGAATAGAAGGGACCATGGAGGTCTTCTAGTCCACCTCCCTGCTCAAGCAGGAGAACCTATCCATTTCAGACAAGTGACTGTCTAGTCTCTTCTTTAAAATCTCCAGTGATGGAGTGCCCACGATTTCTGAAGGCAAGCTGTTCCACTGGTTAATTGTCCTCACTGATAAGAAGTTTCTCCTTAATTCCAGGTTGCTTCTCTCTTTGGTCAGTTTCCAACCATTGTTTCTTGTCCTGCCCTCTGGTGCTTTGGAAAATAGCCCGACACTCTTTTTTGTGGTATCCCCTCAAATACTGGAATACTGCTATCATGTAGCCCTATTCTTTTCTTTAGATTAGCCAAACCCAAGTCCTGCAGCCGTTCTTCATATGTTTTAGTCTCCAGACCTTTGATCATCTTAGTTGCTCTTCTCTGAATGTTTTCCAAACTCTCAACATCTTTTTTGTGATATGGTGACCAAAATTGGCTGCAGTATTCCAGGTATGGTCTCACTAGTGTTTTATAAAGTGGTACTAATACATTTAATGACTGTTCAGAATAGCAATGAAAAAAGGGACTTACATCTGATCCTCACATTTACAACTGTCATAGTATCTCCACGGTCACGTAATCAAAATTTGGGAGCTTGGCAACTGGTATCTATCTATGTGGATAGTAGCATCCCAACATCTTCTGATTGTCATTCCCAGCCAACCTCCGACAAGCCAAGTCGATGGGGGAAGCCAGATTCATTTAATGACTGCATGATTCACTTAACAACTGTACCATAAAAGGCCATAAAATTGGGTGTGATGCACTTTAACAACCAGCTGGCTTAGTGACAGAAATTCCAGTCCCAATTTCAAGGACTACCTGTTGGGAGGAGGAGGAGGAAGAAGAATCTGGTCTGTAGACAATCTCCACTGCCAACCTAGGTGAAGTGATGCTGGTTTGCAAAATTGGCTGCAGTATTCCAGGTGTGGTCTTACTAGGGTTTTATAAAACGGTACTAATACTTTGCATGATGTTGATTCTATGCCTTTGTTTATACAACCCAGGATTGTATTAGCTTTTTTGGCTGCTGCTGCACACTGCTGACTCATAGTCAAGTGATTGTCCACTAGGACTCAGGGTCCCTCTTATCTCCATGGGGATGATGTTCCATAGGGATGGAGCCCTTAACAGCCTTAAAACGATATTTATAACCAGTGCTTTTTTTGTAAAAAAAAAAAAAAAAAAGGTGCCGGAACTCATATACGTCATACAACCCGCCTTGCCTACCCTACAAGGTTCCATCCAAAAAAGGTGCCGGAACTCCATTCTGGGCGTTCTATGACAAAAAAAGCCCTGTGTCTAACTTTCTTAGGACTTTATCCATACATCTGATGAAGCGAGATGACAGTGAGAATAATAAACCAGTGTGTGATGACCCAGGGCACAGCACAGAGGCAATGCAGTCAGCTGGTAATTCAAACCGCCCTTTAATTGCTCCAAACTTTCCCCAAATGTTCCCATGTTTCTGACCAGCCTCCAAACAAAGGAAGACACACACACCTTCAGCCGCCTCTGGCTGCAAGTAGTTTCACATACAGTCTGATTAGGAGAGGAATTTACTCAAGGCCACGGAGATAAAAAGGAATGACACATACATCATAAACCTAATGAGTCTGTGTGAATACATGCTTGCCTGAGCAGTTTCAAAAGGGAAGCCCAAATACAGTCCGAGATCTTTGAACATCCAAGCAACGTTGTCAGCCAGTCCAATAGTCAGAGTTTCCGGGTTTCCAAGCAGAAGTCACAGAACAAGAGATCAGCAACAACACACACAAAACTCCAAGGAATCAACGTTTGTTCCTGACAAATGCCTCTCCCCACAGTGTCTCCTTAAATCTCAGTCTTCAGGTGTGCCTTGTGGAGAGGGGTGGGATGCTCTCCTCCCAAGTAGTTGAACCTACCTGTGTTGTTACCTCCTTCTCTCCACTCTCCATGCTCTAGGATCAGGTGGAGGTGGCCCTTGCTCATCGCCTGAACTCTGTCTCTCCTGTTTATCCTGTCCCAATCCTGAAGGGCCCTGGCCTGCCTCTGCCTGCTCTTCCTCACATTCCTCTAAAACCACAGACACCTCTCCCTCGACCTCCATAGAGTCTTGTTCCAGCTCATTGACGGAGGCATGACACAGTGGAATGGTTTGCCTTCAGAAGTTGTGGCTGCTCCATCACTGGAGGCTTTTAAAAAGAGACAACCATTTGTCTGAAATGATACAGGATCCTCTGCTCGAGCAGGGGGTTGGTCCAAGATCCCTTCCAACTTTGTTATTCTGTTAATGGAGCACCAGAAAAGCACATGTAAAAATTGTGCTCATTAGCGTTTAAGGTGCTACAAGACTCTGATTTCTTTAAGAACAAGTGTTTCAATAGTTCCCACAAATAACGTTTGAAAAAGTCACATTTTCAACTAAAAGAAAGAATATAAAATGTAGACTGCTTTGATACACTTATTATCCCGAGAAGCCAATTTATCTGTTCTAAGAGCCATGGTGGTGCATGGTTAGGATGCAGTACTGCAGGCTAACTCACTGTGCTCATTCCAGGAGTTCGATCCTGACTGGTTCGAACTCAGGTTGACTCAGTCTTCCATCCTTCTGCAGTCGGCAAAATGAGGACCCAGATTGTTGGGGGCAATAGGCTGTCCCTGTAAACTGCTTAGAGAGGGCTGTAAAGCACTGTGAAGTGGTATATAAGTCTAAGTGCTATTGCTAATTTTAGAATATGATAGACTCCTACTTCCTTTGTCTTTCAACTGAGTCCAGGTGACCATTATCTTTATATTATGGCCATTCATGTGATTTTTTTTTAAAATGGCATATCAGTCAGGTTCTAGCTGAACTGCTCTAAAGACTCTCAGAAATTGTTTGCTTGTTCTCCAACCTGCAACCTTTTAAATGTATTAGACTGCAAGTTCTAGAATTAACAGCCAACATGGCAGAGAATTCGACGAGTAATAGTCTCAATTCATCTGGAAAGGACCAGTTGAAAAACATGTTTTATGTGATACAATATCTAGATTGGACATCTTATTCTCATTGGAAGATTTCTGTAGATTCTACAAAACAAAAGGCCTGTTTTCTAGTTAGAAATCCCAATTAGGCCAAGAAAAAAAAATCACTTGTCAAGCATGCTGCATTCCATTGTAAAGGCAAGGCTGAGTCTTTTTCTATAGCTTTTAATGCGATTAAACAAATGAGGCCTATTGGAATGGAACAGAGTTGGATTTTTGAAGGAGATTCAACAAGCTTGGCTGGGTTCAGGAGATCCATCAATAAGCCAAAAATTGACATGGAAGAAAACCATAGAAGGCAAGAAATTCAGTGATTCGCTATGATGTCAAGAACAATTTAAAAAAACAAAACAGAGAATGCTGCAATAAATGTCATATCGTCTTTAATGGGCTCATTATTTTTCTTGCTTACATTTTGAAATTTACTGGTTTTGGAAAGTAGCATCGCTGATACTTTTAGCCTTCTCCAGACTGATGGCCTTAAGATATTTTGAGAGTCCATTTCCCAGAATTCCTAGCACATATATCACCAAGGGCATCTGGTAGGGGAAGGCTAAATTACATTGACATGGACAGATTTTAAACTACTGCTGGGAACAGATGGGAAGGAGAGGAGAATATGCACCCTGCTAGGGAAAGAGGCACAAGTCATACCCTTTGAATGACCAGGGCACAAAGCTAAGCTGTAGTTTTAAAACTTACACTTAGATAATTGAATACAGTTAGTCCTCGACGTACGGCCACAATTGAGTCCAAAATTTATGTTATGAAGTGAGACAGTTAAATGAATTTTCCCCATTTTATGACCTTTCTTGCCAGATTTGTTAAATGAATCACTGTAGCTGTTTAAGTTAGCAACACAGTTGTGAAGTGAATCTGGCTTCCCCATTTAATTTGCTTGTCAGAAAGTCACAAAATCTAATTCCTCTCCTCTCCTCTCTCTTTTTTGATGGTGCTAGTTTCTTGAAGTTCAAGAAATCATCCTGCAAATGCCAGCTTTCTTTTTAATAAGCCTTGTATTCAATCAAGCTAACTCCTTAGGGAAGACTTAGGTGATCTTTTGGGGTCACTGGCTTTGATCAGAATGCTAAGAGTCTGTCCTGCACAATCACAGAAATCAGCTGCAAAAATAAACCTGTCTAGTTAGCAAGGGTTACTACGATGGGTCTGGCATCCTAAAACACCCATTTTGTCCAAAGGCAAAGTCTTCACCATCCTTGGCCCTCACCCACCCCAATTCTAGCATGTTTGCAGCATGTTTCCATCTTGATTTGTTTTTTTATCCTCTCTGAGCAGATGGATATATCTGTACACAGATACATATATACACATACATGGGGATGCAGCAGTCCAACCTTACTTTCATTTCCTATTTGATAATTGTGATTATCAGTAGTAACTGTGAGAGGGATCTTGGAGTCCTAGTGGACAATCACTTAAATATGAGCCAGCAGTGTGCTGCAGCTGCCAAAAAAGCCAACACAGTGCTAGGCTGCATTAACAGAGGGATAGAATCAAGATCACATGAAGTGCTGACACCACTTTACAATGCCTTGGTAAGGCCACACTTGGAATAAGATGCAATATTGCACCCTTTTTATGATGTAAAAAAGATGTTGAGACTCTAGAAAGAGTACAGAGAAGAGCAACAAAGATGATTAGGGGACTGGAGGCTAAAACATATAAGGAACGGTTGCTGGAATTGGGTATGTCCAGTTTAATGAAGAGAAGGACAAGGTGGGACATGATAGCCGTGTTCCAATATCTCAGGGGCTGCCACAAAGAAGAGGGAGTCAAGCTATTTTCCAAAGCGCCTGAAGGCAGGACAAGAAGCAACGGGTGGAAACTAACCAAAGAGAAAAGCAACCTAGAACTAAGGAGAAACTTCCTGACAGAACAATTAACCAGTGGAACAACCTGCCTCCAGAAGCGGTGAATGCTCCAACACTGGAAGTTTTTAAGAAGAGATTGGACAGCCATTTGTCTGAAATGGTATAGGCTTTCCTGCCTGAGCAGGGGGTTGGGCTAGATCCCTTCCAACATCATCATCATCATCATCATCATCATCATCATCATCATCATCATCATCATCATCATCATCATCATCATTATTATTATTATTATTATGTAGGGAGTCGTTATATGCATAGTTCTGGTATAAGTTGTTACACCAGTGGCTGGTGCTTTGTTATCGAATAGGCCAGCAACCTGTTTAATTTTGGGTTCAATTAATAAAATCTTTAGATATTTTTTTAAAAAAATCTGTTGTGTGGAATCTTGAAATTGCCAAGGGAGGAAGCCCCTTGGATTCATGTAACTATGTGGAAAGCTGTTGTATGGATTTGCTAAAACTCTGCATTGGAGTAGCTACTGTCTACACACCCTGCACAGAGAGTAGCTGCATTAGAACTGCAACAGCAAGGGAGAGCTTAATTCACCGGTGTCAAACTCGCCACATCACGTGCCGTGCCGTGACGTATCGCAACTTTTTTTGCATTTCCGGAACTGGGGTGGGCGCGGCCTCAGCATGATGCAACCGGCCCTCGGGCTGGCAGTTTGACACCCCTGGCTTAATTTATCACCATCCAGGCCATTTTCTGCTGAAGCCAATCTCCTTCCAATAGAAAAGAATATAGATTTGAACTGTGCAGTCACTGATTACATTACCTAGTGTCAGAAGAATAATTGGGGGTTCCAATTCATGCTGGGGTTGCATAAGAATAAATCAAAATGAAATCCATACAACTGTGAGGAAAGGAGACTTATTTATTTTTAAAAGCAAAGAGGTTTGCCTGTGGGGGTAGCTACAGAGAAAACGAGGTTTTCTAGGGGCTGTTTTCTAGGGGCTGTTTTATAGGGGAGCTTGTCTTGAGGGGTGTGATGTGTGAATGTGCTAGTTCTAGGGTGACACCTGAGGGGCATGGTTGTGCGTAGGTACATGTCATCTGTGATGTTTATTCTGGTGAACATGCAATTTGGCCGGGAGACAGTTTAACTCTATTTGTGTTTACAGACCTTCTTCTTGGATGGGTAATTTATTTGATGGTTTAAGGAAGTTTGAGTAAAGGATTTCCCCTATTTGCTATTTTTTATTTGATTAACATATTTTAACTTAACTGTTAATTATCTAATGGAGACGCTGATTCTCAGCCCGTTGTGGTTTCTGTTAATGTTTAAGGGAAGGAAGATGGAGACAGTATAAGGAATAAAATATATTTTGATATAAAGTTTTTCATACTAGTTTGATAATGAAATGTCTGCAAGTAAACCACCAAAGACCGTGTTCTGTTCTCCAAGGCGCCTGAAGGCAGGACGAGAAGCAACGGGTGGAAACTGATCAAGGAGAGAAGCAACTTAGAACTAAGGAGAAACTTCCTGACAGAACAATTAACCAGTGGAACAACCTGCCTCCAGAAGTGGTGAATGCTCCAACACTGGAAGTTTTTAAGAAGAGACTGGACAGCCATTTGTCTGAAATGGTATAGGGTTTCCTGCCTGAGCAGGGGGTTGGACTCGATGACCTCCAAGGTCCTTTCCAACTTTATTATTATTATTATTATTATTATTATTATTATTATTATTATTATTATTATTATTATTATTATTATTATTATTATTATTATTATTATTATTACTATTACTATTACTATTATTATTATTATTATTATTATTATTATTATTATATCATCAACAGAACAGTAAACAAAATAGTGTACAGGCCTTTTATAGTCTCCTTGCAAGGATAGCGTCAACCAATCAATGCAAGGCTGGTTTCGCGCCTTGCGCATGCGCGCAAGGCTGGCAACAGCCTGTCTGGTCCCGGGCAACCCCGTGGTCTGCCCGGGACTCTCTGCAGCCTTCCTGAGCCTACTGAGCAATTCAGCAGGCCCAGGACATAACAGACCCCATAATCCCTTTCCCCATATCATATCCAGAAACTGCTGGGGGGGGGGGTTGCTCCAAAGGAAGTATTTAAGGAAAATTGATCCCCAGGCCAATTCTCTTTGGCGTCCAGAGTCAGAGATAAATTCTATCCTTAGATTCTTAAATGTTCCCTTTTCTCTGTCCTTGCCATCTAGAATAGAGTTTCTGTTTCTCCCTCATCAGGCCAGGGGCAGTGATGTCCTTGGGTTTCAAACAGCTCGCTGGAGAAACCCTTGGAGAGAGCAGATGGCATTTTCCTGGCCTGAAATGCTGGGTCAAGCAGAAATGCTGTAAATCACGGTGACAAACAGCAGTCACCTCTGCTGGTTCTTTGGCAAACATCTCCCTATCTGGCACATCCATTATTAGAATGCCATAAAGAGAAATATTAGTTCGAGGAGGTGGCACTCAGCAACCCTCAGGAGCAGATGGAGTGCATCAAACCAATGGGTCATATTGGTGCATGGCAGCCTCTGCTAGGTCCCATTATTGCCATGGGATTGGAGCCAGTAGTGGCTGTGGCAGAGAGAAAAGCCTGCATAAAAAAACTCCTTGCTTCACTTTTGTTTTAAAAACGGATATGGGGTCCATTCCCACGTGTAGTTCAAGGCAGCTTACAATATTAATACACAAGTACAAAAAACTACCAGGGAATATTGTGTGTCCATTGTGCATCCACCCAAGAAACTCCCACTTGGTTTAGGGCTGGTACTGAAGCTTTCAATGCTTCAAGTTCTAGGGCACTTTTTAAAGGTTTTTATTGTACCTTTTTTCATGCACAATCCAAGGCGGCAAACATACCAATGCTCCTGTTTGTGGTGTTAAGATCCTTGTCCATTGTAAATTCGCAGGATTCTTTTTTTTTGCCATGTATATGTATACATTCGAAACAGACTACGATATTTTTCTGTGTCATATATATGTGTGAATGTATGAGGGTATATGCATGATGGTATTTTTGCAAGCTGAATGCAATGAAATTTCATTTTAATGTATGCTGATTAGAGTACATTTAAAGTGACAATAAAGTTTCTACTCTACTCTACTCTACTCTATTGTGTAGAATTGTGTCTTTTTCCAAACAAAAATGATGCACTGAAACCAAGCTAATAGAATAACACAGCCTTCTCCAGCCTTGTATGATTTGCTTGGAAATTCAAACTGACTTGAAATTCCTTTAACAATTTTTCTTTAGCTCGGTCATTCTCCCCTGCCATTTCTGTCTTATCAGCTATCTCAAGAAAATGCAGGTAGCCCTTGACTGAAACCATTCATTTAACGACTGTTCAAAGTTACGACACTGAAAAAAGTGACTTATGATCAGTGCCTGCACTTACGACCGACTGTCGCATCCACCCAGTCATATGATAAAAAGTCAGTTGCTTAGCAACCAGCATACATTTATGACAATTGCAGCATGCCAGGGCCATGTGATTGCCATTTGTGGCCTTTTCAGATAGCTTCTGACAATCAAAGTCAATGGGGGAAGCCAGATTCTCTTAACCACTGCAAATCCACTTAACAACTGCAGTGATCCACTTAACAACCGTGCCAAAAAAAATCATTGTAAAATCAGGAGTAACTTAACAGTCGCCTTGCTTAGCAATGGAAATTCTGGCCCAAATTTGATCATAAGTCAAGAACTATCTCTAAAATTTTTTTTGCTGGAGAACGTCTTACAAACGCACCCAAAGTGATTCACTTCAAAGATAGGTGTGCAGTGTAATAGTATACTTTAGTTGTATTCCAAATCCTTTCAACTTCAACTTCCATCAGGACAAAGGATTGTGGGAGTTGTAGTACAAATCATCTGACAGATAACATGTTATCCAGCTTCTGGGGTGTTCAAATTCAGAAAAGACATGGGGGTTCAGCATCCTTGGGACTGTATCCCTTTTTATATTGTCATATCATCCTCACTTTCTTTCCAAATCAAAGTAATTAATAGATTTGAAAAAATGAATATTTTTTTATTAGAAAAACGTAACTTAGCTGATTAATTACACTATCGTTCTTCTGTAATTGCTTCTCCAAATCAATTTAACTCCCAGGAGCATATAACAAGAAGCAAGTAGAAGCCTTGTTGAGCTCCTTAAGGAAAGGCAGGATCTAACCAATAAAATGAATATATAAAATAAATTCACCGTCTTGTCATATTTTGACCAGCAGGACATAGATTCAAAATCCATTCCCTTGTTTCCATAATCTAGAACAGGGGTGTCAAACTGCCGGCCCATGGGCTGGATGTGTCACGCCAAAACTGCACCCACCCCAGCTCCGGCAATGGGGAAAAAGTTGCGATACGTTGCGACATGTCACGTGATGTGGCGAGTTTGACACCTGTGATCTAGAATCTTTGTCCAAATTTGGGCTCCCCCCCATTCTGTATTTGATCTACAAACAAACAAACAAACATAAATGAACAAACCAGAGTTAATAAAGACATAGTTTTATTATATTTATTACTGTGGAAATCCATGATGTAAAACAGCAAAAAGTGTAACTTCCTGATGGGAGTTGCCCAAACCAATAATGTAATTCTGACGTATTATTATAGAACCAACTGGTTCTCACATGCATGTTTTAAAGTTAATATCCAAAATAAATGCTACGGTACAGCTTCAAGCTAAAATTAGCTATTTGGTATAGCACATCAGTCAATAATTTCCCCTGTTCATATATATATATATATATAAAAAGAATACAGCTACTTGAACATAAGGCAGCTTTAGCAGCCTAAAGACCTTCTCATTTCAGGAGCTGGATTGGATCCTTGGCGAGTCAGGTCAAATCCCAGCATAAACCAGATGCTTGATCACTATTCCATACTTTAATGTACTGTTAGGCTATGAGTTTGTATTTGCATGTATGTGCCCACACTTGTGTCTGCCCACTAGGCCTCCTCCAAATGTTTTCATTCAAGAGACTTCAAATTGGGATTGGTCATTGAAAACCTCAAACAAAACTTCAATCCATTCTGGTTCATTTGTAAAGGTAAGGTATATGTTTTGCACTGCTGATGATTTCATCAGTTTAAATACAATTTGATGGATAGTCTTTAATAAGGCAAAAGTTGAACGATTCAAATACTATTCTAAGACTGCTTGAATGTTCTTGTCGTGGTAGAAATGGATTGTTGATATGAAACTGGTATTTCTTTTACTGTACCAGCCCTTTAGTCATGGGGAGGAGCAGGAGTGTTGGTTGGGGGTGGGTTAGGTGGGTTAAAGGCCAAAATATCAAGTTGGCAGTAGCTGCCACACAATGTGTTGTCCCTTTTTTACACGTGTTATTTGACATAATACCCCACAGATATCCCAGAAGTGTTGACCATTATTATTAATAATGATTAATAAAGGCTACTAAAGCTGCTTATGTTCTGAATCCACACAGCAAAGTCCTCAAGAATCAAGAATAATATCTTGTAACATGAAATGTGCTGGTGTTATGGACTTATGAGGGGAACATCAAGGGCACATTGCTCAACAGCAAATGCATTTCAGCAGGCTTATGTGCCCATTGTATTGTCACTGTGAGTCCCAAGTTTTTTTCCCCTAAAAAAACCCACAAATATATACTCTAGATGTACTCGGTCAATTGCTCTGCCTGTTTATGTGCAGTCTCTGGAAGCTTTACCTTTTCTTTTTTACATTATTGTCAGTTCTTAAAATACTTAAGTATTTCTCTATGTATTGGAAACACTATAATTAGAGGTGTTTGGGTTGAATTGAGAACCTTTAAGACAAATGTTCCCGTTTCTTCAAAGTCAAAGAAGTTCATCGTTTTTGCCTTTCCTCCCGTTTAAATCCATAGCTGGTTTCATCCATTACTGAAAAGCCAAACATTTGGTGTAAATGAAGAGGGGGAGGTGAAAATATGGGTCCAGATTTTGTCACGCATTTCAAGGCCCTCTAAATTTGGATAGATGTCTATGGCTGTTCATTTCTTCTATTGTTTTGGCACATTATAAGCGATTCACAATCATTGGTTTGTAATGAATTCTCACTCGAAAGTCTCTTCAAAGTACTCCAGATTCAGAGCCTTACCCTGAAGAGAAGACGTGGAGGAAAATGTCAAGAGATTCTTTTACGGATGCCACGTCATAATCCATGGGGACAATCTGGATGAAGACAATGCATCTGAAGACACAAGAAGAAGCGAGAAGAAACAGTAGATCTTCTGAGTGTGAAAGAGCTGCAGAGACAGTTTGGTGCCAACAGCATGACAAGGGGTAGTAAGAGAAGCCAAGCGTCAACAACTCTTACCTAATAATATCACCAACATTTACTATTATTCAAACAATCCACATAAAGTTCACATTTTGCACAATAGAAGAGTGTCAATATTACAAACTTCATCAACAGGACAAATCCCATACACGGAAATTCAATAATGAAACATTTATCCAGGGTGGAACTGGATAAAAATGGGCAATTTGAGAAAAGAGCAAAATATAAATCCAAGAAGATATCAAATTAAGTGTTCAGTGACTACATTTTCCAATCTAAACTCCACAAATATTTGCAGATTATGTATGGCTGACAGTGGCTAAACCATCACAGAGATGTATTGCTTTATTGTGGAAAGAAAACAGGAGAACCTAAGAAACATAGTTGGTGAAAACTGTACATTTCTGCAACTTTCTTCAGATTGGTAAGGCTAACTAGGAAGAGATTGCTTATAGCAACTGTATATAAAGTACATTAAGGACTCCCAAATACAAAGATATCCATGCATTTTCTTTCACAGATATTTCCTGGAGAATTGAGGAATCTGGTCATGAGTATAGTCCTACAGAAAAATATGTTTACAAGTTAAAAAAATATAATTTGGGGAAGAAAACTAGGGAGAGAATGGAGTAGAAACTGGCAGTGTAATGGTTAGAACAGCGGTAGTCAACCTTGGCTCTTTTATGACTTGTGGACTTCAACTCCCAGAATTCCTGAGCCAGCTAAGCTGGCTCAGGAATTCTGGGAATTGAAGTCCACAAGTCATAAAAGAGCCAAGGTTGACTACCCCTGGGTTAGAACATGAGAACCCCTGTGGGCGTTTTGCCCAAGTACCCACTAACTTGATATGCTGAGAATCTAATAGAACATATTTATCCTTCATAATTAGGAATGGTTGCTTTTTGAGACAGAAAATTCACCATTAATATCAATGACATACCTAAAAGAGGGGCGCAATGACTTAGGTTAAAGACACTGAGCTTCTTAGCTGGAGAGCTGACAGCCCGGGTTCAAGACCTGAGCTTCCTGCAATGGGGTGAGCTCCCGTTACTTGCTCCAGCTCCTGTCCACCTATCAGTTCGAAAGCATGCAAATGTTGAGTAGGTAAATAGATACCACTTCGGTGGGAAGGTAACAGGATTCTGTGTGCCTTTGGTGTACAGCCTATCCCTATCTTGTTTCTCAGTTTAGGAGCCGACTCCATTGATTTCAATAAATTTGCTAGTGCATAATTTTCAAATTACAATACAACAAGCCAGATTTTAACTTCTTGGTGTATAATTTCTCTCTGCTGCTTTCAAGAAGAACCCTTCCAGATAATTGCGTCTTTACAAACGAATCCTAAAAAAATCTGGTTCACCAGAAGAATTACATGGTTATTAAAATGGCTCAATTTTTTTTTAAAAAAACTCTTTAGTTATTAAGCACACAAAAGCAGTCAAATTTAAGTAGAATAAATGAACAGAAGTGACAGGATTATAGCTTTAAGAATCTCAGCTCTGCTGGTAACATGAGTAATTTATCTAACCTTTGTGTTTCCACCCTGGCCTTCTATGAAGATAGAATTCCCTTGGCCTGCCTTCTCCAAAAACTGGGGAGTTGTCTTCAATGCTAGAGATAATATACAGCTGTTATTCATGAATAGCAGCCCATGGTTGTGTTCTTTTCCATAATCTATTACCAGCCACAATTGGCATGTTATTAGAATAATTCCATTACATATAGAACTATTGTGTTAATGATTCATAGCAGCTCAATATGACTGGAAGCTATTTTATACTACTTTTCAAGATTATATTTATCTAGATCAATGTTTCTCAACCGTGGCTGGTTGAAGATGTGTGGACTTCAGCTCCCAGAATACCCCAGACAACCATACTGGCTAAGGAATTGTGGAAGTTGAAGTCCACACATCTCCAAGTGTCCAAAGTTGAGAAATACTGATCTAGATAGACATTGTCTGCTCTAACTCAAACTGGATCATCAAGCTACCTTGTCTGGACTTTCCCCTAATTTGCTATCTAGTATTTCAGCTGATAGTAGACCACACACTGAGATTTCTACATGTAAAGCATGTAAACAATTACTGAATCTTCTCATATTTGCAGAAGGGCCAGATAAAAATATAATACATGGACCTCTATTTCCCACTTGTGGTTTGTAATCCATTTAAGGGAATAGGACCTTACTAGCTTGACACTGATCTTTTTACAAATAAACCACTGGGCTTTGTGTATATTATAATAAATCATTCCCTAACACAAAGCTTTCCAAATATACAATTCTAAGTCAATATGAGAATCTTGTACACTTCTATTCAAAAATGTCCTATGAAGTTCAATAGGACTGAATCTCAGGAAAGTGGGGAGAAGCTCATCTTTCCCCCCAGGAATTTACATATCCATTTCTTTTAACCTTCTCTTTTTTCTAGCTCTGTCCATATAATTAAGTATAGCCAAGAGCCACAACGACAAAAGTCAAAAGTTAGACTCCACAAATCTTCTCAAAAGGCAGTCAATTTTTAAAATAACCCTGTATTACCTTGCATCGGGGTGGAGTCAGGGTGATTGAATGGAGCTGGGCGTTTACTGACTGGATGCCCTTCCTGACACCTATCTGGAGTTCGTAGCAGATATTTTCTCTTTGGGCCCAGAGAGAGAAATATCTGCCACTACCTAAAATAGAAGTCACAGCCTCCTGATTGTGAGGCAAGAGTTCCACCTCTAGGCTACCATGCAGCTCTCAAAAGGCAGTCAATACTACTACAAAATACAATGGGTTAAAACCTCAGTTCTTTGATTAAATAATGCAACAGAGCTCTTTTTGTTTGGGTTTGCAGTACAGCACATTGTTCAAGGAAAGGTTGAAAAATTGGAATGCCTTTCAAGAAATTGCCTGCCGTAGTAGTTGTGTATGTTGAACTGCCAGAAGAGCTGATTTTGCTGCAAGGCAGGTAGAGGGGCCAGGTAGAGGTCGTGAGCAGCAAACTGCCCCCCCCTGAAGCCTGCGTGCCTCTTCTCTCTACATCATCTCATCCATTCACATCACCATGGCAATGTGGGAAACTACCCCAGGCTGGTACAATGACCTCACCTGCCTGATATCAGCCTGGTTACATCAACAGGATGTGGTAGAAACTGCTCCCTGGCTGGGCCTCCTAACTTATATCTTCTTAATGATTGGCAAGGGGTTTCACCAATAGAAATGCTGTTACTATGCTGATGCCATCTTACTTTATGCCATTTGGAATACCTGTATATAAGGCAATAAACGCTGCGAAGGCAGTCAGCCATATTTGCACCCTGCAATGACTGAGCACTGATTACTACAATTCCAAAAGCTCTAATGATGGTGGTTGGAAGCCCATAAACATGATAATCACAAATGATCACATTTGAAGATATTTCTTTTCTATAACAGGAAGGAAGATAAAGAAAAACCTGGTTTTTTTTCGTTCATGTGATGGTTCAGTCCAAAGAAATCATTTTTAGTATTTGACTAAACAGAAATGGGTAATATACATGCTTACTTCTCACTGAAAGTAGTGCAATATGGAATTGGTTGAAGTTGGCAGAATGAATGATTACTATCTGTATTGCATTCCCCCCCCCCAAATGATCTGATTAGAAGCATATTCTTTCACAACAACTATTAGGCAGAACCACAAAACAGTCATGAAAATCCCTGAGATGTAGGTTGCTGTAATGTCATTACCTTTTCTCGGATTCAACTCGTTTAAATTTACTGGCCTAGATTATGCATCATATGAAGCTGTAATGTTGCCTGTATTTGTCCCAATGTGCAGTTAATTATGACTTGTTCAATAAATTATAGTTAACAAAGGAACTTTGTTAGGTTTAATCAATTTGCAGAGAAAATTCCACAATTTTGTTCCATGTTTTGTAAATATATTCCAAGCAGATCTGCATTATCATATCATTATATTTATATTTTTAGAGATAATTTTCTGAGCACATGAATTTGGCATTTTAAGATGTGTGGACTTTAACTCCCAGAATTCCCCAATCAGCCATGTTCCCCAAACATACTGGCTGGGAATTCCGGAGTTCAGATCCACATATCTTAAAAGATGCCAAGGTTGAGAAACACTGCTTATTTGATAGGCTCTCAAGTTAATCCAATTTAAAGATTTAAAAAAAGAAGAAGAAAGAACATACTTGGGTTGATGTTACTTATCAGCAGTTAAAATTCAGTCAATGTGAAATATGCTCCAAGGTTACACAAGATCACAACCTTTCTTCCTTCTGCTGAACTCCATGGCACTTTCAGTTATAGCAACTGTTTCTACATCAGCATCTGTATATATAGATTGGTGACACACATATAAATGATCATCTTAGAACCGAAGCTAGAAACAGCTGTTTATGCACTAATGTCTCTAGAAACATTTACAGAGGAATTTTATGCTGAAAAAATATATACAAGCAATATCAAAAGGGCCTTTATTCCAAAACACTTGAAGGCAGGACAAGAAGGAATGGATGGAAATTAATCAAGGAGAGAACCAGCCTAGAACCAAGGATGCATTTTCTGATAGTTAGAACAATTAATCAATGAAACGACTTGCCTTCAGAAATTGTGGATGCTCCAACACTGGAGGTTTTTAAGAAGAGATTGGACAACCATTTGTCTGAAATGGTATAGGGTTTCCTGCTTGAGCAGGGGGCTGGACTAGAAGACCACCAAGCTCCCTTCCAACTTTGTTATTATGTTAACTGGAGTACTGGAGCTTAGTAATAACAATCAACACAAGGGTCAAAGCTTAGCTTCAAGCATGAAAAATAGTCAGACTGGTACTTTGGTACCAAAGAAAATACAAACAAAATAGAAAAAGTGATTCTAATCTTCTTTCTTTTTCAACCACGGATAAAAGCCCTTGTTCTACAACAGGGGTGTCAAACTCGCAACGTCACATGATGTGTCGCGACATATCGTGACTTTTTTTGCCATTGCCTGCAATGGGGTGGGCGCGGTTTTGCTATGATGCATCCGGCCCATGGGCCAGCAGTTTGACACCCCTGTTCTAGAACAACCTTTCCCAAACTTGGAACTCTCAAAATGTTGGAATTACAGCTTCCAGGATTTCTAATCCAACATATCTGGAAGGGACAAAATATTTGGAAAGGCTGGAATATGCAACACTGTCATAAGAAATGTACATAAGAAATTAAACCAGTGATCAGTGGTTCACTATACAATGATTTGAATATTTTTCTGTAAATGCAGTTGTTTTTTCCCTTTGATGACTGTTCTCAACCTTGGCAATTTTATTCTGCGTGGATTTCAACTCCCAGAATTCCCTAGCCATCAGGCAATATCAGGAAACAAACAGATAATATCTATGCAGCAGGCATCAATAGGCTGGAAATATGTATTTGAAAAGACTGCAAAAGGTTCTACCAATTTTTAACTTCTCCAATTCACTCTAGATTTCCATCCATCCTATTTTCTCTAGCATTATGTGAAATGCTGTTTGTGTCGCCCAGAAAGTGATGTAAAATAGTATTATTAAGTGAACAAGGCTACAGTTATAAAGAAATTAGAAGAAAAATTGGTGGAAACTTAACCAAAGATAGCATTTCTAAGTTTTTGAAGAGGTATAAGAAGACTCAGTCATTACAAAACCACACTGGTAAAGGTAGGAAAAGGTGCACAACAGCATGTGATGATAGAAGAATTAAGAGACTGTGCCTACGTGACAGAAGAAAATCATCTGGGTACAAGGACTGTTCGGCGCAGACTGCAGGAATTTGGCCTAAAATCTAGAATTCCACGAAAAAAGCCACTTTTATCTCTCAAGCAAAGGTTGAAAAGACTAAACTGGGCTAAAACCCATGTTACCTGGACAGAGGAACAATGGGACAGTGTTATTTGGAGTGATGAGACCAAGATCTGCCTGTTTGGTAGTGATGGCATAAAATACGTAAGGAGAAGAATCGGAGAAGATTTGCACGCTGATTGCATTACATGTACCATGAAACACCCAATCAGTGTTATGATCTGGGGTTGTATGACATCAAAAGGTGTGGGCAGTATTTGTGTGATTAATGGGATTAATTAGATTACCTCCCATCGGCCAGTACGCTCCCACAGAGTGGGTCTCCTCAGGGTGCCGTCAGCCAGACAGTGCCGGCTGGCGGCCCCCAGGGGGAGGGCCTTCTCGGTGGGAGCTCCCACCCTATGGAATGAACTACCCCCAGAGATCAGGGTGATCCCC
>NW_015388568.1:52355-66785 GCF_001527695.2 Protobothrops mucrosquamatus
GCTAGCAGGACTGGCCTAGGGGAAATTTTTAGCTGGGTTTTAAAATATTTTTAAATTAACATAGGCCAATATTAATATCTTCTTTTAATTATGTTTTTAACTATAGTTACTTTGGTATTTTTGTATTGGTTTTATCAGGCTGTTAGCCGCCCTGAGTCCGCAAGGAGAAGGGCGGGATATAAATACAATAAAACTCAAAACTTAAAACTCAAACTAAATGGCCAAAAATACATTAATGAAAAACTTGAGCCCAAACTGAAGCCTTCCGCACATGATCTTTTCCAAGACAATGAAACATTTATATTTCAGCAGGATTCAGCTCCATGTCATATTGCTGCTGTGTGCAAAAAGTGGTTTCAAGATAATCATATTCCACTGCTGGAATGGCCTAGGAATAGCCCAGACCTTAACCTGATTGAAAATCTATGGAGCCGAATAAAGAAACATGTTAGTCAGAAGCGACCCAGCAATAAAACCCAGTTAATAGAAGCGATCATTCAATCTTGGTTTCACATTATAACAGATGCAGAACTAAAGGACTTGGTTCACTCCATGGGAAGACATTGTAAGGCCGTAATTCATGCTAAAGGTTACCTAACTAAGTATTAACTGACATGGTGATAATTTTTGTATATCTCGTTTTTTCTACGTGTTTCACTTTTCTTTTTTATAACTGCTATTCTAATAGCAAACCCTTCATAAAAGTTATTGCATTACATTCTTGATTAAATTATCTTTCCATTGATACATAATTTTATGGTACCAATCCAAAAAAATGTGGTGTTATTAGCCATCAAACCTCAAATGTATACTTTTCCCAAAAGGTTTCCACAATTAAAATCAGCATATAAATGAATACACGGAAGTCTCAAATCTGGTTTTGAAGGATGATTGGAGACTTATGCACTTTCCATTTGAGATTAACCACCTTCAGTGGGGCAAGGCTGACAGTGGCTGCCAATGGGCTTACAGCAGGGGTGCCCAACCTGTGGACCTCTGGTTTGCAACCAGGCCGTGGAAATGGCTGGTGAACGTGTGCCCACGCACAGGCATCCTCACTTGCGTGAGCAGTGGGTGAGTGGGAGCACTCCATTTAAGTGAGCGGCAGGCACGAGTGTACACCACTCTCACAAATGGAGCTGCGTGTGCGCGCTTGCCGGCCACTCATGCAGAACCATTCCCTCTCACCCCTGCCAGTCCGCAAAGCCAGAAATGTTGGGGAATTCTGGCCTACAGTAAAACTCAGCTGAAAGGGTTTGGGCACCAGGTCCTGTATCTAATCTGTAGATGAGTCTCAACTTTGAAGGGTTTATACAGTTAAGAAAGCACCATTCCTTCTAACCCTTCTACTTGAACCCAACCCAGCTTTCCTTCTTTCCACTCCTCAGTTTGGGAATCTTTTTCTACATTATCTCATGAAAAAAACAAAACAATCTATTTAAGGTTTCATCGCCCCTCTCTTTTTATCTAAAGCTACTGTAACCTGACAGTTCTGAATTGTGCTTCACGAGGTACTCATATTTTATTTGGCAACTGACTGGGAGGTTTCAGCATGAACATGAATGTTTCATGTGTTATTTGTAGAAATTAGACAGATGAAGGCATGTTAAGTAGTGGGAATAAAATATACTGTCATAATTTCCTCTCCCCTCAACCCTGTATCAGTGTATTAGAAACTCAAACATCCATAGAGTTCCTTGTACAAGTACACAAATGTGCACAAATGGATGTGTTGCTTTCCCATCTTCATTTCTGACTTTTTTTTTCCTTTTCAGTCCAACACAGAAGAAGCAGCAGGACGAACGCAGCAATTTGGGCGTCGAAAATTCTGTAGCATGGAATGAAAAACATTGTGATGCCTCCCTTTCAGTTTTTTATTTGAAGACGTATCTGAAGAAATTGATTTACGGGTTAGGGAGCTTTGAGACTTAATGAGTTTTTCGTGCTCTCTGATCTGCCTCTGCAAGTGGTTCTGGATAGCAATTCCCAAAGATTCTGGATCTAGAGATGCTCCATAAACCTCCCAGGTCATGCCCTGTTCATCCCACACGACATCCCTGATACGTTTGGATTGCTTCAGATGCACTTTCGCCTCAGCAGCGATAGCCTTGAATCCTTTCTTCTTTTCACCAAAACGTGGTATAGGACTTGAAGATGTTCGAGGAGCTGGTACATCAAGCACTGGACCCTTCTGGATTTCATCATTCTGGATTCCTATAGTGGTGGCAAAACTTCTACTCAGCTTAGAAGCTGGATTGTGACTGACTAAAGTTTCAGCCCTGGTATCCCCAGGAACCATATCCTGCTTGTTTTCTGCTACAACTGGAGCACTCATTGTTTGAGAACCAGTAACAGATCCTGTCGTATTCATCTTTTGTTCTTCAGATATGATATGACCCTTTCGTTCTCTCTTTGAATTTACAGCAATGGGGAAACTAGGCAGAGTTGTCTCAAGGTTATCAACAGTCTTGATCTGCAGCTGTTTCTCCTGATGAGTCCTCTCAGTATTCATACTGGTAACTATAGCCTTGGCTTGTTCAGATGTTCTGTGACACAAAGAAGAATCAGAGTGTTGGTATTTACTGTCAATGGCTGGGATTGAAGAACATGGAGGTAGTTTAGTTTCAAAGTTCGCAGGGTGCTGGATAGACACGGGCTCATTACTAGGACTGACACTAATTTGGGAAATGGGTCTTGTTTTCTGCAAAACTGAACTGTCTGGCAATTGCTGTGGAACATTGCCACAATTTTTAGCCATGTCTGTCATTTGCACTTCTGTCCTCTTGGCCAAAGTTTCTTGAGAATTCTCAGGTGCCACTGAACACATCTCTTCTGCCTTATCCAGCGAAGCTGAGCAGATTGGGTCACACACGTTTGTGAGATTCTTCTGAAGTCTGACAGTAGGACTTCCCAGAGGCCTTTCTATTGTAGCTGGTATTTGAACATGTGCCTTGTGCACGATGCCAATAGACGAAGGTGTTTGGACAGTTGCTGCAAAGTCACCAATTATTTCAGATTGCTCTTTCCCTCTAGCTCCCATATAAATAATGTGCAACTGATCTTGGTCCTGTTTTGCTTCAGGAGACATGTTCTCTCTTAAGAACGCAGTCAAGATACTTGGGCTAGTAGAAGATGACTTGCTTTCCATACTAGCTACAGCTTGAACCTCAGCATCTTGATGAGTCCTGCTTATTGTCTCTGCATCTACAGCTCTGTTCTCAGGCTTTGCTGTCATTGTACCCGTGTCTTTGAATTTGGGCAAGTTTGGAACCACCTTTTCTGCAGGCTCATCACTACATGATGTCTCTGGAGTGCTCTTAAGGTTGCATTCAGATGTAGTCTGTGGCTCCGTCTTAGGACAAAAAAGTCCTATCCTTGTACTCCCCAATTCTGTTTCCACACAAGCAGGGGCTTTCAGATTGAGATCCAACTCATCTTTTGAAACCAAGACTTGATTGTTTTCAGAGACAATAATTTCACACATGTGTCCCTTCCCTGCAGGAGCTGCTTGCTGGCTATCAGAATATTTAGGAGGGGAAGGAGGAATAGAATAATCATTGGATTTGCTCTCCACACCATCAAGGTCTCCTCCAGGCAGTGTGGTTGCTTTATCAGTTGTATTATATGATTGTCCATTACCACTTGGAATATTTCTGTTACCTTCCTGAATAAGAGACACTTTAACTTCACTATGCCCTGAAGTGTGGTCTTCAGGTGCTGGGGCTTGGATCTTGGCTCTGGAGCCTTCCTGCTTAGCATAACTTACTGGTTCTGGAGCCGCCATGTTGCCTTCTTTGGAAGAACTGAAGGACCCAGGAGAAAGCATGTTTGGATGCTTGGTGTCATATTCACAATGCCACTCACTCTTTGGAACACTGGTGTCTCTGTCAGAATTCACCTCAAACAAGCATCCTTCAAAAGGCTGGTCCTTGGTAGTAAAAGGATATCCATTACTGTTGCTTTCTATGCTTGCTTGCTTGCACTGGTGTTTAGGAGATTCTTCAGTTGTAACTAATGAAAGCTTAGTAGATCTCAGTGGATCTTGTACAGTCCCCATGGAAATGTGACACAGTACAAATGCCAGGCAACTTCGTGCAGTGTCAATTACAAATTCTTTCTAAGATCTGCTCAGGCTGAAAGGATACAGACAGCTCTCGTTGCATCAATCTGTTAAAAGAAAAAGATGTAAAGCACATTAATAATATGTTCATATAAAAATAACCTTGTCTTCAATTTTGAATAAAGACTATGGACAGTATCAGAATTGGAGACCTGCTGTATTCTGATAATAATCTAGCTGTGAAGTGCCTGTTCTTTTTCAAGAAAACGGGTTATTGAAGAAATGTTGGTAGTTGCTGCCGTAAAACTTTCATTATAATTTTAGATACTAAAAATAGTAATAATCAGGGAGAACAGAAAGACTATGTTGGTAAAACAGCCAATGTTTTACCATAGAAAAATATTAAAAAATATAAGTTTCTGGGCAGATCACAAAATTACAGACACAACTCCGAGGCAAAGAGGCTCAGACACAACTCTGAGGCAAAGACTACACTTCAGGGCATAGTGAATGTATATCAAATATAAAAGGCCAGAAGTTGTGTACAGACAATAATAATCACAGACAAGAAATAGACAGAAAATAAAGAATAATTTTGACATAATGCTAATTAATCATTTAGCTACATATTGTCTACGTAAATAACAGTTCTGCGAATCAGGATGCTTTTCTTTCTGATTCCCTTTTACTAGTTATTGGCTTGAGATTTTCCAGGATTTTCCATCTTAAAATATAGACTGAAGAAAAGTCTCAGCTTTTCCTGTCTGGTCTGCCACACATAGCTAGCTCCATAAACAAAAGGCTTTGCTTTGTTGTCTGGGTACTCAACCCAGGTATGACCTTGTGAATGTGGATTCCAACCCACAGGAGTGAAGGTGGATTCAGAATATTTGTAATTTGCCTGTAGCTGAAATTCTAGAATGTGGTAAGAACACAACAGGGACCTACAAGCTTCACAAAAGGAAATGCAAAGTAGGCTATGTTTATATGTAGATTCATAGTTGTATCATAGTGACTTGAGCATATGAAACTGGCATTATTATTCAGAACCTATTGCTGACTCCTGAGGAATGGAAGTCACAACGGAAAACAATGGGTCCTTTCCTAATCACTGTTACTAAACATATTTTTTTCCCTCCAGATCAGAAGCACTGAAGTGCTTCCATGGCAAAAGAATTTGGCAGTGACACCACCATTGCCTAGAGGACACCCAGTTGGGGGCTCCTTTTGTGTCCCCATGAAGTTGCCCACCAAAGTGGTACCCATTAATCTACTTCGGGTCGCCCGCTTTCGAACTGCTGGGTTGGTAGGAGCTGGAGCGAAGGACGGGAGCTTACCCTGTTGTGGCAGCAATGGCTCTCGAACACGTTCATCAGCCCATCGTCCTAACTGTACAAGCCACTGCACTCCCATAGCCACCACATTCCTATTAAACATATCAGGGTAGACAAAATTAGACCCACCTATCGTCAACTGCTGGTGACTGCTTGGACAAGTCACTGCAGCTTTTCTGGCAAGATTTTGAGGTACTTTGCCCCTGCCACTTTCACCCAATTGGCTCCATGCCTAAGGTGGGACTAGAACTCACAGACTCCTATTTTTTTATCTCAGTGGCTTACTCACTACACCAAAACTGGCTCCCATCCTGTTTCCTTACCTGTTTCCTTACCTTGTGTATTTCAAACTTTTTCAGAAGTTGATAAATGAAAGCATTGTGAACAATGCTACATGGCTAATTCCTTAGCAGTTAATTAATACATTGTAAAACATAGGCTTTAACTATGTTAAACTGATAGCCAAACTTGTATACCTTCTTTCCCCCTTTTCCTTTCATTTTCCTTTTACCGTATGTCCATTCAATTGTGCAACAGATGCTTTATTGTATGAAGTATTTTATAAAATTTTATAATTTTATAAATCATAATAATTACTAACAATCATAAAGAAACTGGAGAAAGTAGAATAGCCTAGTTGAGGGGTCCCCAACCCCTGGTTCGTGGACCGGCACCGGTCCGCAACATGCCAGCAATGGGGCCGCGCATTTAAGCGAAGCCCAATTTGCAGGATGCAGGCAACACATACAACCACGCCCCCTCTAGTCCGCGGAAAAACCTTTCTCTACGGAACTGGTTCCTGGTGCCCCAAAAGTTGGGGGTCACTAGCCTAATTGGCAAAACTGCAAAACTAATCTATATAAAAAGGTGTCAAAAGTAAAACTCAAATTAGAATTAAGCAAAAACCCAGAATTGCAAAATGAAGCAAGATTTATCATCTAGGATTTATATTATCTTTTTGAGGGGATGAGATGGGATGGAGTTCCTCCAGAATAGCTGAATTAAGACATCATTTTATGATTATCAGGTGTGTCTATAGAGTATACTAAAAAAAAAAGTCATGATGGCGCCCACAGTGATGTGATTAAAGTCCTGTTTTTAATGAATGTTTGTTTCAATCACACCAACGTGGCTGCCATCTTGACCCTTTTGATCCTGTGGACATACCTGATAACTAAGATTTTTTAGCTTCATAAAAAGCAAACCATTTTCATGGACCCTCTATAGCTTGTCCGCCTTTTCAAAGCAGCAATTAGAGCAAAAAAAAGGGGACAATTTTTCATAGACATTTGACATGTTTCAGAAACATTACCTGCAATCTTGGGCAATGTTTGTTTCCTCCAGTGACTAACCCCTTAGGGCTGAAGAAAGGAATTACTGTAATCATTTACTTCCTAAGACTCAGCTGGTCTTAAATATATAAACAGCTGGAGCTTGGAGACCACACACAGTGTTATTAAAACTGGTATGTAGAACTAGTTCAGTATGGAAACAAAAAAATTAAATTCCCTCAAAGTCTTCATTTATCAATTTGGTAACTCTCAAGATAATAAAGCAGAATATTCTATGGGTTTGGCAGACAGATCCAAAGCAGGTCAATCAATAGTATAATAAATCTGCAATCCTTAATTTTCTCATTACAGCTGTCAGTTAAAAACAGTTGTCAGTGAAAGTTATATATCAGCATTCTAAGAGCAGAAGATATGAGAGGAATGTTTAAAACACCGTAGTTTGGCTGAAATAAAGACAGGGATTCCTTTTAAGTGACTAAACTTAAAAGCATAATACAAGTACAATAAAGGCATCTACATTGAATGCTAGCATCTCAAGAAGGTTATTGCCTTAGTAATGGAAATGTTTGCATTATATATTTAAATATTAAAGCCCCCCCCTTTCAGTCTTAAGTAATAGTGTCTTTACAGAAGAAATATACAAGGTGACAGTGATAATCACTTGAGTTGTACTCAATGGTGAGCCATAAGTTAACATTCCAGATGCTGGATGTAATCTGTATCCTAAAGTCCTTTAAAATTTCCCAAGCAAAAGAGTTCCATATTCGGTAGTTGACACAAATAAGGCCTGTCTCACGCTGACAACAATGTACTATAATTTTTTGTTGTAAGAGATTCTGCTTTCATTATTTTCTTCTTAAGGCTATTGAGATTTTAGGACAAAGCAAAAAAGTTGAAACTATAAAAAAGGACCTATTATAAGAAAGGCATACCTAAAATGGTAGGCAGACAAGATATATAAATAAGATTTTTTATTGCTGCTCATGAAATAGACCTCAGCTTGACAAGATCCTAAGCATATTCACTCTGAAATAGCAAATGTAACTCAGCTGGAATTTTAAAATCTTGTTTTGATCCAGTTCTGGCAACTGACCAGAAAGTAATAATCAAGTTAAACAGCATTACCAAAACCCATTAACTCCTATTTTATCAAGCCTCAATAGATAATACTTACACAGCCAGGACTCCAATCAAAAAATGATTGTTCATTATATTTGTTCATCTTCAGGCTGTGTTCAAAGTACAAGTCTTTCTTTTGTGAGACACATCATGTTTCTTGCCAAAATTCAACCCTGTTATCCAATACCACCAACAGGTTTATTTTTCTTTTTGTAGTAAAAGAAAAAGGAATACAGCTTACAAGTAAACACAGAAATTAAATCAAACAACACCTGTACAAAGCAACTAAGAGAATTATAAGCAAAGACTGTTCTCATATCTACTATAGTTCAAGCCATCTCAGGACAGCCTTTATTTGTTGGTCAAACCATGAAATTTCTTGTTTGCATAAAACTCAGCTACGGTTGCCCATCAGTTAATCTGCACAATGTTTTTTTTATTATACAAACTTAGAAGACAGATGAAAAGACAGCCCCTGTTGGATTCAAAATTGCACTGTTGAATTATCTATCTATCTATCTATCTATCTATCTATCTATCTATCTATCTATCTATCTATCTATCTATCTATCTATCTATCTATCTATCTATCTATCTATCTATCTATCTATTCTGAACAATTATAACAGATTACCTATAAAAACCTTTCTTAATTTCAGTCTGATTCCTGGATTCTTTTTTATTAACATTTCCACATGGGTTTTCTTAAGAAACTGTATGTAAAGGAGATTGTATTTCATGGAGCTTTGAAATGGCTGTTATGAAACTGAAGGACATGGAAAAAAATCCATATTAGTTTCACCCTCCATAACATTTAACAGTAGGAAAAATTCTATATTCTACTTTAAGTTTCAAACCCTAATTATTTGTTCTAACTTAGCTGTGTATCAGATATTCATAGCTGTATCGTGTGGACTTGAGTAAATACCTTTATAATAAATCTTATGCTTACAACTAACAAAAGCGATACGTGATTAATTCACTTTTTGTCATTGATTTAAGAGGCTTGGTTGTTTATACAAGTTTTGAATGTATGAGCCTTATTCATACTGTGTACTACTATAAAGTGTAATTTGTTTGTTTTGGACGTATTATTCAGTATCACAGGGCCGGCGCGATTTCTTAGCAGTTAAGATGCCGGGTTTGTTGGCTGGAAAGCCAGCAATCCAGGTTTGAGACCTGAGCACCACGCAACAGGGTGAGCTTCTCTCCTTGCTCCACCTCCTGACAACCTAGCAGTTCAAATGCAAGTAGACAAATAGGTAGCACTTTGGTGGGAAGGTAACAATGCTCCGTGTTGTCATGAAGGCCACATGACAGTGGAAATGTCTGGCTCAATGGCCTGGACACTGAGATGACCATCGCCCCCTATAGTCAGCAACGACTAGCAGAGTAAAATCCGCAGAGACTCCTTTAACTTTTTCTTAAATTCAGTATCATACATCGGGGGGAAAGCGTTTATAGAATAAACCAGGGGTAGTCAACCTTGGCTCTTTTATGACTCGTGGACTTCAACTCCCAGAATTCCTGAGCCAGCTAAGCTGGCTCAGGAATTCTGGGAATTGAAGTCCACGAGTCATAAAAGAGCCAAGGTTGACTACCCCTGGAATAAACTGTCCAAGCTTTAATGTTAAAAGTAAGTTGTGTAATTTTGGTAAGATTACCTGGCATTAAAATTTTTTTTTGTTGAAGTAGTTTATTCAGAATTCAGTCAACACTGTCTTAAAATAATGGCTGCATATATTTATGCACCGTTGTTCTGTGGTTTTCATAGAATCTTGTATGACCCTAAGTTCCATCTTTAGAAGACAGCAATGGACAATTTCAGACAACGAAATCAGGAAGTTGGAAAGAACCACAACATTCAACTAGGTCAGGGGTAGGCAACCTTGGCTCTTTTATGACTCATGGACTTCAAATCCCAGAATTCTTGAGCCAGCCTCAGGAATTCTGGGAGTTGAAGTCCACGAGTCATAAAAGAGCCAAGGTTGCCTACCCCTGACCTAGTTGATTGCCCTGCTTGCTGCACAAAATCCAATCCAGCATACCAATCCAGCCTATTTGGTCTTATGGTTAAGGCACTGGGCTAGAAAGCGAAAGACTGTGAGTTCAAGTCCCACCTTAGCCATGAAAGCCCAATTCACCTCACAGGGTAGTTATTTGGGAAAATAGAAGAAGGAAGGCATATGTTCGCTGCCTTGAGTTATTTGTAAAAATAATATAAGTAAAACAAACAAATAAATAAATCACAGCAGCTCTGAGATTCAGCCACCAATCCTTCCAAACACAACTGGATTATAGTCAGTTGCCACCATAATGAGTATTGTGCTAAGATTAAGCTCTTCGTTTCACTAGGGAGCAGATAGTTACATTTTTTTTATTTTTCTGTCCGCTATTAGAAATAGTCTTTTAAAATGACAGTTCCACACAAAGAAAACGATTCTTTGAAGATGCCTTGTTTCCAACTCACTCAAAAGCTACAGTACGTCGATATTGTGCACAGAGGAAAACGAAAGGCAAACAGCACAACACAAGTAGTCTACAGTAACCTATTTTAGATCTCAACACTGCAGGACATGGTGACATATCTAAGATCAAAACCGAAGTGTGAATGTGGGGGGCTTTATTGGGGACCAACCCCTTGGGAATGCAAAATGGGACAGCCTAACCAATTCAACTATTGCTCCAAGCTGAAAAAAAAAAGCTCCTTTTCAACTTTCAAATGCTCTATTTCAAGCTTATAATTTAAATACATTGAACTGATTGCATTGCAAGTAGTTCATACTGCAGGCTGCAGAAATAATGTTTAGTGTGTTGTCAACAGTATGAACTACCTTTGCCTTACCCATTTTTTCCTGGGAAACATATCTTGGTTTTTCACCTATAAAGAGGGACTAGAATGATGGGACTAAATCTGCCCGACTCACTTTGAAGATAAAAATCAATAACGTAGCAAAATGCGCAAATGTTCATCGCTTTTATGATGATGGAAGACCTTGAGGAAGTTAATAAAACTCCTATTGAATGAAGAGACTGATTCTCTTTTTGTTTGGGAACCTAAATATAATATAATATATAATAATAATAAAGTTGGAAGGGACGAGGATTTAAAAACAATTTTGACCTTTGCAATCTATTGCATAAAGGGATGGGTGATGGGAGTTAGTTCCCTATTTTGTTGTATTTCAGTGACTGTGAATGTTGGTTATAGTATAATGGAGAAAGTATAGAAACTCAGGTTCATACCCATGGGTACTGTGTGGCATGAAAACTAAGGCAACATTTCTTTATATTTTGCAAAGTACATGGTAAAAGCAAACCTAAAAAAACAACTGAATTATATCTTCAGAACCAGAGGATAAAAAAAAAAGTTATAAAATTCTAACTAATTCTTCCCCTCCCCCATGACAGCACAAACAAAAGAACCAAAACATTATGTAGAAAGCAGTGCCTATGTTTCTAAAAGAATGTCATGGGCAAAATATGCATTATGAATAAAAGTGCCACCTTGCTGCTATATGTACAGTATCCAAAGAAATACTGGCTTGTCTGCTTTTCAGCTTCTGCCCAGACTGTTGGAATACATGTTAGAATGTATTTTGTATTGCAACATTACATAATAATTCAGCCAGTAGATGGCAGTGTTTAGTTTGCACCTATGATTTTTATCTATGGTTCTTTATGTTCTGAGGAGAGTTTCCTGTTACAGCTTAACAACTGAGCAGTAAAGCACATGGTGACTGTATTCTTTGTTTGCTCTGTGGTGCTATATATAAACAGAATTTCTAACATAGACAAAGCAGCCAGTGAGAAATGGAGTTCCTATTAGATCAATGTTTCTCAATCTTGGCAACTTTAAGGGGTGTAGACTTCAGTTCCTAGAATTCCCTATCCAGCATGCAGCATGCCTCTAAAAGTTATAAGGTTGAGAAACACTGTACTAGACTATATAGCAATAGCAGTAAAACTTAGACTTATATACTGTTTTCATAGTGCTTTACAGCACTCTCTAAGTGGTTTACAGAGTCAGCATATTGCCTCCAACGATCTGTTTCTTCATTTTACCAAACTCTTAAGGATAGAAGGCTGAGTCAACCTTAAACCAGTCAGGATTGAACTCCCGGCATTGAGCAGAGTCAGCCTGCAATACTGCATTCTAACCACTGTGCCACCACATCTCAATATCTTTGTCATTTATTCCACCTGACTTTTCAACCATCTATACACATTTGAAGAAAGTTAAAAGTTTCCCCTGTCCAGTTGTCACTGACTCAAGGGAATGGTGCTCATCTCCAATTCTCAGCCAAGGGAGTTTTGCATTGTCTGAGAGACATTTTTGTCATTATGTGATCAGCTTGAGAATATGGAATGCAGTAACCTTTCCCACCGATGTGGTATTTATTTACCTACTCGCATTTGCTTGCTTTTGAACTGCTATAGATAGGCAGGAGCTGGGGCAAGTAACGGGAGCTCACCCCGCCATTCAGTGCTCAGGTCTGTAACCCAGCTATCAGCTTTCCAGCTGACAAACCTAGCATCTTAACCGCTGAGCCATTGTGCCCCCTACATTTAAGGAAGGGATTATCTTAAAAAATGATGTTTTACCTATAGAGAATTCCATTTCCACTTCCAACAACATTTTGTTTAAAATTCTTCAGGAACCAGAACCTTGCTCAAGATCTTTACTACTGCTAGTAAGAGAAGACTATGTTGAGCTATATTGGCAAGTGGTCTGCCCAGTATACTACAGTTTCCATAGTTCCTATAGCAAAAGGCGGTTCCAGTGTAGACTATTTGTACCATAAATAAAGATCTATCAACAACTTAAAAGATGTTCTATATACATTTGGGTGACAGCAACTAATCCAGGATGATACTCTTTTGGTAAACCAATGTGTGAAGACTCAACTGATACATCAGTACTTTGTGTGCATTTTCTAAAGCTTTTAGAGCAAGCTTGCCTAAGTCATGGTAGCCTCTGCAAACTGGAGTCCAGTGAACTTGCAGTGTTTCACTTTCCCCATTTCAAATCCAGTTTTTCCAGTCTGTAAAGCTGCAGCTCTTAATAAGCAACCAGCCAAAGCTGATGGGCAGACATGGTGAAGGGGTTGGGCAGACAGTACGAAGGGCTATGTGTGTGCTTAAATGTTTTAAAAGGAAGGAAAGCAAAATGAGGAAGCAAAATGAGCACGGAGCAAAGTGGAGGAAGAAAGCAGCTTCTAGATTTTCCCCTATTTTTTCCACAAAAGAAAATATAATAATAGTAAAAAAAAGTAATAATAACTGCTTTGTAACTGCTGCTATGAACATGAAAACACATTTTAATTGTTATTAGCTTGTATTATTATCACCGTATTATTTCCATATTGTTGCAAGAACACCATCCAGTTTGGTGAGACTGACTAGCTGAGAAATTCATACTAGAAATAGGTTAAGAGCTGTTTATGCAAATCAAATTGTTCTCCATTTTCATNATTATAACAGATTACCTATAAAAACCTTTCTTAATTTCAGTCTGATTCCTGGATTCTTTTTTATTAACATTTCCACATGGGTTTTCTTAAGAAACTGTATGTAAAGGAGATTGTATTTCATGGAGCTTTGAAATGGCTGTTATGAAACTGAAGGACATGGAAAAAAATCCATATTAGTTTCACCCTCCATAACATTTAATAGTAGGAAAAATTCTATATTCTACTTTAAGTCTCAAACCCTAATTATTTGTTCTAACTTAGCTGTGTATCAGATATTCATAGCTGTATCGTGTGGACTTGAGTAAATACCTTTATAATAAATCTTATGCTTACAGCTAAAAAAAGGGATACGTGATTAATTCACTTTTTGTCATTGATTTTAAGAGGCTTGGTTGTTTATACAAGTTTTGAATGTATGAGCCTTATTCATACTCTGTACTACTATAAAGTGTAATTTGTTTGTTTTGGACGTATTATTCAGTATCACAGGGCCAGCGCGATTTCTTAGCAGTTAAGATGCCGGGTTTGTTGGCTGGAAAGCCAGCAATCCAGGTTTGAGACCTGAGCACCACGCAACAGGGTGAGCTTCTCTCCTTGCTCCATCTCCTGACAACCTAGCAGTTCAAATGCAAGTAGACAAATAGGTAGCATTTTGGTGGGAAGGTAACAATACTCCGTGTTGTCATGAAGGCCACATGACAGTGGAAATGTCTGGCTCAATGGCCTTGACACTGAGATGACCATCGGGCCCTATAGTCAGCAACGACTAGCAGAGTAAAATCCGCAGAGACTCCTTTAACTTTTTCTTAAATTCAGTATCATACATCGGGGGGAAAGCGTTTATAGAATAAACCAGGGGTAGTCAACCTTGGCTCTTTTATGACTCGTGGACTTCAACTCCCAGAATTCCTGAGCCAGCTAAGCTGGCTCAGGAATTCTGGGAATTGAAGTTCACGAGTCATAAAAGAGCCAAGGTTGACTACCCCTGGAATAAACTGTCCAAGCTTTAATGTTAAAAGTAAGTTGTGTAATTTTGGTAAGATTACCTGGCATTAAAAAAGTTTTGTTGAAGTAGTTTATTCAGAATTCAGTCAACACTGTCTTAAAATAATGGCTGCATATATTTATGCAACGTTGTTCTGTGGTTTTCA
>NW_015388568.1:67809-97031 GCF_001527695.2 Protobothrops mucrosquamatus
GTTCCATCTTTAGAAGACAGCAATGGACAATTTCAGGCAACGAAATCAGGAAGTTGGAAAGAACCACAACATTCACCTAGGTCAGGGGTAGGCAACCTTGGCTCTTTTATGACTCGTGGACTTCAACTCCCAGAATTCCTGAGCCAGCCTCAGGAATTCTGGGAGTTGAAGTCCACGAGTCATAAAAGAGCCAAGGTTGCCTACCCCTGACCTAGTTGAATGCCCTGCTTGCTGCACAAAATCCAATCCAGCATACCAATCCAGCCTATTTGGTTTTATGGTTAAGGCACTGGGCTAGAAAGCAAAAGACTGTGAGTTCAAGTCCCACCTTAGCCATGAAAGCCCAATTCACCTCACAGGGTAATTATTTGGGGAAATAGAAGAAGGAAGGCATATGTTCGCTGCCTTGAGTTATTTGTAAAAATAATATAAATAAAACAAACAAATAAATAAATCACAGCAGTTCTGAGATTCAGCCACCAATCCTTCCAAACACAACTGGATTATAGTCAGTTGCCACCATAATGACTATTGTGCTAAGATTAAGCTCTTCTTTTCACTAGGGAGCAGATAGTTACATTTTTTTTATTTTTCTGTCCACTATTAGAAATAGTTTTTTAAAATGACAGTTCCACACAAAGAAAACGATTCTTTGAAGATGCCTTGTTTCCAACTCACTCAAAAGCTACAATACGTCGATATTGTGCACAGAGGAAAACGAAAGGCAAACAGCACAACACAAGTAGTCTACAGTAACCTATTTTAGATCTCAACACTGCAGGACATGGTGACATATCTAAGATCAAAACCGAAGTGTGAATGTGGGGGGCTTTATTGGGGACCAGCCCCTTGGGAATGCAAAATGGGACAGCCTAACCAATTCAACTATTGCTCCAAGCTGGAAAAAAAAAGTTCCTTTTCAACTTTCAAACGCTCTATTTCAAGCTTATAATTTAAATACATTGAACTGATTGCATTGCAAGTAGTTCATACTGCAGGCTGCAGAAATAATGTTTAGTGTGTTGTCAACAGTATGAACTACCTTTGCCTTACCCATTTTTTCCTGGGAAACATATCTTGGTTTTTCACCTATAAAGAGGGACTAGAATGATGGGACTAAATCTGCCCGACTCACTTTGAAGATAAAAATCAATAACGTAGCAAAATGCGCAAATGTTCATCGCTTTTATGATGATGGAAGACCTTGAGGAAGTTAATAAAACTCCTATTGAATGAAGAGACTGATTCTCTTTTTGTTTGGGAACCTAAATATAATATAATATGTAATAATAATAAAGTTGGAAGGGACGACGATTTAAAAACAATTTTGACCTTTGCAATCTATTGCATAAAGGGATGGGTGATGGAAGTTAGTTCCCTATTTTGTTGTATTTCAGTGACTGTGAATGTTGGTTATAGTATAATGGAGAAAGTATAGAAACCCAGGTTCATATCCATGGGTACCGTGTGGCATGAAAACTAAGGCAACATTTTTTTATGTTTTGCAAAGTACATGGTAAAAGCAAACCTAAAAAACAACTGAATTATATCTTCAGAAACAGAGGATTAAAAAAATAGTTATAAAATTGTAACCCCCGTGACAGCACAAACAAAAGAACCAAAACATTATGTAGAAAGCAGTGCCTATGTTTCTAAAAGAATGTCATGGGCAAAATATGCATTATGAATAAAAGTGCCACCTTGTTGCTATATGTACAGAATCTGAAGAAATACTGGCTTGTCTGCTTTTCAGCTTGTGCCCAGACTGTTGGAATACATGTTAGAATGTATTTTGTATTGCAACGTTATAGAATAATTCAGCCAGTAGATGGCAGTGTTTAGTTTGCATCTATGATTTTTATCTATGGTTCTTTATGTTCCGAGGAGAGTTTCCTGTTACAGCTTAACACCTGAGCAGTAAAGCACATGGTGACTGTATTCTTTGTTTGCTCTGTGGTGCTATATATAAACAGAATTTCTAACATAGACAAAGCAGCCAGTGAGAAATGGAGTTCCTACTAGATCAATGTTTCTCAATCTTGGCAACTTTAAGGGGTGTAGACTTCAGTTCCTAGAATTCCCTATCCAGCATGCAGCATGCCTCTAAAAGTTATAAGGTTGAGAAACACTGTACTAGACTATATAGCAATAGCAGTAAAACTTAGACTTATATACTGTTTTCATAGTGCTTTACAGCACTCTCTAAGTGGTTTACAGAGTCAGCATATTGCCTCCAACAATCTGTTTCTTCATTTTACCAAACTCTTAAGGATAGAAGGCTGAGTCAACCTTAAACCAGTCAGGTTTGAACTCCCGGCATTGAGCAGAGTCAGCCTGCAATACTGCATTCTAACCACTGTGCCACCACATCTCAATATCTTTGTCATTTATTCCACCTGACTTTTCAACCATCTATACACATTTGAAGAAAGTTAAAAGTTCCCCTGTCCAGTTGTCACTGACTCAAGGGAATGGTGCTCATCTCCAATTCTCAGCCAAGGGAGTTTTGCATTGTCTGAGAGACATTTTTGTCATTATGTGATCAGCTTGAGAATATGGAATGCAGTAACCTTTCCCACCAATGTGGTATTTATTTATCTACTCGCATTTGCTTGCTTTTGAACTGCTATAGATAGGCAGGAGCTGGGGCGAGTAACGGGAGCTCACCCCACCATTCAGTGCTCAGGTCTGTAACCCAGCTATCAGCTTTCCAGCTGACAAACTTAGCATCTTAGCCACTGAGCCATTGTGCCCCCTACATTTAAGGAAGGGATTATCTTAAAAAATGATGTTTTACCTATAGAGAATTCCATTTCCACTTCCAACAACATTTTGTTTAAAATTCTTCAGGAACCAGAACCTTGCTCAAGATCTTTACTACTGCTAGTAAGAGAAGACTATGTTGAGCTATATTGGCAAGTGGTCTGCCCAGTATACTACAGTTTCCATAGTTCCTATAGCAAAAGGCGGTTCCAGTGTAGACTATTTGTACCATAAATGAAGATCTATCAACAACTTAAAAGATGTTCTATATACATTTGGGTGACAGCAACTAATCCAGGATGATACTCTTTTGGTAAACCAATGTGTGAAGCCTCAACTGATACATCAGTACATTGTGTGCATTTTCTAAAGCTTTTAGAGCAAGCTTGCCTAAGTCATGGTAGCCTCTGCAAACTGGAGTCCAGTGAACTTGCAGTGTTTCACTTTCCCCATTTCAAATCCAGTTTTTCCAGTCTGTAAAGCTGCAGCTCTTAATAAGCAACCAGCCAAAGCTGATGGGTAGACATGGTGAAGGGGTTGGGCAGACAGTACGAAGGGCTATGTGTGTGCTTAAATGTTTTAAAAGGAAGGAAAGCAAAATGAGGAAGCAAAATGAGCACGGAGCAAAGTGGAGGAAGAAAGCAGCTTCTAGATCAGTGGTTCTCAACCTTTTTAATGCCGTGACCCCAACCGGTCGTAAGTCGAGGACTAAACCGGTCATAAGTCGAGGACTAAACCAGTCGTAGGTTGAGGACTACCCAACCGGTCGTAAGTCGAGGACTTTCCCTGCCCGGGAGCGCCGCGCATGCGTGGTTCTGCCCCCTGCGCCGGCCGAGGCGTAGCTGGCAAGCGGCAGAGACGGAGCAGGCCGACCACCAGCTGGCCCAGGTAAGGCACCCGCCGGAAAAGGGGAAAAAAATGGCGGACAAAAAAAATGACGGAAAGCCTTGCTTGGCGACCCCCGTGAAATGGTCGATCGACCCCAAATGGGGTCCCGACCCACAGGTTGAGAACCACTGTTCTAGATTTTCCCCTATTTTTTCCACAAAAGAAAATGTAATAATAGTAAAAATAATAATAATAATAACTGCTTTGTAACTGCTGCTATGAACATGAAAACACATTTTAATTGTTATTAGCTTGTATTATTATCACCGTATTATTTCCATATTGTTGCAAGAACACCATCCAGTTTGGTGAGACTGACTAGCTGAGAAATTCATACTAGAAATAGGTTAAGAGCTGTTTATGCAAATCAAATTGTTCTCCATTTTCATATATGTCAATTTTCTTCAACATCCATAGTGAAGAATAGCATGTTTAACACTCTCTCTAATTCCTACCTACCCATCCCTGCCAGTTGTGTAGGACTTTGTCCCCCAGAATTTCTGGACAGCATATTTGAAGATTCTAGGCTTGGCTGGACATCATTAAATTGGGGAAGACCAACTTAAAATGGCCTTGCCTTCTCTCAATCTCCTGAACACTTCTATATTTATCAACTGAGCTAATGTTTTTATAATTCTCTTCTACACTATTGCACTTGATAAATCACACACCAGAAAGTGAGACCAAATAGTGATTAATAGCTGAGAAATGGACATCAGCACAAGGAGTAATTTTTTTAAAATCATCCCTACTACTCTACCTTAAGGTCATTATTTTATAGGTAGTCCTCAACTTATGACTGGTTGCTTAGAGACTGTTTGAAGTTACAATGGATCCCTCAAAAGTTACTTATGACCAAATTCTGAAGCTATGACAGCAGCAAACTTCCAGTTTCTGGGGGAAAAAATGGACATTGGGTAAAATCCAGTGGTGGGATTCAGCCGGTTCACACCACTTCGGCAGAACTGGTAGCTATTTTTTGTTGCCCAGGCCCAGAACGGACTTCCGGAAGCGGCATCCACACAGAGAACCGGTTGTTCACATATTTGAATCCCACCACTGGTGAAATCTATTCACTGAACAACTGCAGCATTCATTTAATGATCACCACAACAAATGTAAAATTGGGCCAGGTAACATGATGTCCTACTTAGTAACCACAATGACTTACAACTGAAATTCCAGGATCAATTACAGTCGTAAGTCGAGGCTGACCTGTATTCAAAGCAAAGTTGTTTAAAAGGCCACATCTGTTGACAAGCTCTCCTTAAGCTTTCCCGTATCACATTTCACATTTTGTGCTGCCCTATTTAAAATAAGACCTGCACTTATAGAGGCCAGCAATCTTGTGTGTGGCTCCGGAGATCTCCCACTGTTGTCATTAAATAGTAATTTTCAACGAGACAGAAGGAGAGAATATTTTAGAGAATAACTGCCTTAATTATAGATTCAAGCACAAGTGAAATTAAATCAGATTTTGTTTTTGCCCTGGTCTCACCCAGTAGTAGAGTTTATGCAGCTGTTCACATCTGAATAAAAAAAAAAATGCTTCAGAGAAAATTTTGGTGCACTTAGTGCACCTGTTGGTGTCCCCTTAAAGGTGTGCCTGGGGGTGGCAGGGAGGGGGGGTTGCACAGCAAATGTGAAGTCCCAAATAAATATATGCTTAAGGACACAGTTAGTTGATGCACAACCTTGTTTTACCTTGTTGGTGCCTCTGAAATTAAAAATATTAGGGATTTTGTAGCTATAAGTAAATAAGCCTATATAACTATATGAAGTTTTACAGATAGGCACTACAAGAAGGTCTGTATAATTGATACAATTAGTCAGCATTTAATACAGGGGTCTTCAAACTTGGCCCTTTTATGACTTGTGGACTTCAACTCCCATAATTCCTCAGTCAGCATGCCTGGCCAGGAACAACTCCCAGAATTCCTCGGCCAGCGTGCCTGGCCAGGCATGCTGGCTGAGGAATTCTGGGAGTTGAAGTCCACAAGTCATAAAAGGGCCAAGTTTTAAAACCCCTGATTTAATACAAGGGAAAAACCCCAATTATTTAAGGTGTGAATAGCATCCTAGAGCAGTGATGGTGAACCTTTTAGAGACCGAGTGCCCAAACTGCAACCCAAAACCCACTTATGCATTGTCGAGTGCCGGGTGGGTGTGGCCCACTGGGTGGGCGTGGCTGCGGTGGTAATGGCAGACTGGGCGGGACTAAAAAGTTCAATCAATCAATTCCAACTTTGCAAGATCTTTTTTTTTCTCCCCGAGAAGTTGAAATTGACTGATTGATTGAACCTTTTTTTTTTTTGCACACGGCGGCAGAAGCCTAAAGGGAAAAGGTTTTATAAAACCCAGCTGAAGGCCTAGAACTGGGGCGACGGCGCGGGTGCCCACAGAGAAGGCTCTGAGTGCCGCCTCTGGCACCCGTGCCATAGGTTCGCCACCACTGTCCTAGAGCCTCAGGTCCTGCTCCTGGGGCCAATCCAAAGATTGCTCCCAAGTTATCATTTTTAAGATGAGAGGTGTGCATAGTAATTAAGTAAATGAGATCTAATTTCATTTAATTAAATTACATTTAAATAAGGTGAGCTGAACTGTAAATTCAATCCACTTAGGCTTTTGTCTTGGCCCTGTGCATTTCTTAGTTCTGGTCACCTACTTTCTGAAGTTTGGTTCTTAGTTTGCCACTGAAAGCACCAATATATTCTCAGCCTGAAAAAAGAAAGCCATTCAACCATGACTGCATGGGATAACTTCTGTCATCTGAACCTCAACAACTTTATTACCCTTGCTAATAAAAAGAAATGAAGGAAAACAGAATGGGAAAGAAGGAGAAAGAAAAAGAAGAATAAATCTGTGTCAAACAGAGATGTGCAGCTATTCAGATCCAGAGAGGAAAGGGAATTTAACAGAATAACAGAGTTGGAAGGGACGTTGGAGGTCTTCTAGTCCAACCCCCTGCCCAAGCAGGAAATCCTATATCATTTCAGACAAGTGGTTGTCCAATCTCTTCTTAAACCTTCCAGTGTTGGAGCACTTTAAGGTGCATCCTTAAAGGAGATCCTTTTCTTGGGCTTGCATTAGCTGTAGACACCCAGAAAATAAGCATTTGAGTTAAGCAGGCTCTAAGGCAGGGGTCTTCAAACTTGGCCCTTTTATGACTTGTGGACTTCAACTCCCAGAATTCCTCAGCCAGGCACGCTGGCTGAGGAATTCTGGGAGTTGAAGTCCACAAGTCATAAAAGGGCCAAGTTTGAAGACTCCTGCTCTAAGGGGATCACCACTGTTGGCCCAGCCCAAAGCTGGATGGCTCATTTCACTCAGTGTTAAGTTAGCCCAAATAATCACACAAAGGTGGGTGGTAACATTTTGAAAAACTTTATTTCTGCACAGAGTTTAAGAATTTGCACTTGGGACTAACATCTTAAACCAAGTGCACCGCCTGTCCTCACAGCAGATATTTATACAGTTCCTACATTACATCCACAATTCTTATTGGATGACTAAATTCATCTGACCACACACCTTATCTTTTGGCGGGCTTTTATTAAAATCTGGTAGATTTTACTAGCTCTCTCATAGAGGCCCCCAGTAACTCATTAGTGGGGCGCCCTTTTCTTTTAGGAATTTCTAGCACCCTCTTGTGGTGCCATCATCATGATCTTATTGTATTTTGTTGGTGTTTCCTTAAGTACCTATTTTCCTTACACAAATGATTACCTTTAACTGCAGTGGAAGATCTCTATGTGAGACTCATGCAGTTAAAGTGAACAAAACTGGTCATATTCACATGTGGAATTAAAAGCAAAAAAAGTTCCCAGAACTGACCACCATGCCACATAGAGCAATTCATGTAGTTCAATAGCTTCCAGATTGTCCTGCTTTGGGCTGAAAAACAGGACAAACACCTGGCATTTAACAGACTGTTTTGAGCTTAACTGATTATAAAGGGTGCAGGTTTATGTTACAGGAAAACTGTCATTCTTAGAAAAATACTTATTCCATCCTTAATTAAGGAGGTGCTACTTCTGGGCCAATAAGCATCAAACTAGGTTATACAACTGTCATTTTTCACAGCTTCCGTGGAAATCCCCCAATCATTGTGTCTAATTAATATCTTGTTTTTTATAAAATAATACAATATGATAATGTGTTAATAACACATTCTTTAAAATCTATTAACTTAGAAATAATCCAGGTTAACAACACATTTGGAGAGATTAACAACATATTTAGCTTCAGGTGTACCACATATTTTCACAGCACTGCAAAACTGAGTGTTAACCACTTGTTGCCAAGGGCAGAGTGAGGGAAGAGCTGGTCCAGTGAGTTCTGCTTTATAATTCATTTAAAAGCTTGGTTTGTTCAAACTGCCTAGAAGTATTGCAGAGGAAAAAAACTATTGCCTCCAAAGAACCAAACTACAACTTTCCCACTCCATCTTAATAGTATACTTCCTAATGCTTCCTAATCTTAGATTAAGGGAGTATTCCACTAATTAACTTTCTACTCCCAAATCACCCAACCTTGTACTAATTAAAACACGAGATTCTGCAATTTATATATGCCCTTTAGAAGTGGAGCAACTTGCATAAAACTGGCCAAAGTATTCTAGAATAGACCACAGTTACTACTGTACCTAGATGGAAAAATAAAGTGGAGCTATATCAAAGTGTACATCTGAGTGGAAACTTACTTTTTTAAGGAAAGGGTTCAACAAACAACAGCACCTGACTGACCTTGCTTCAGTTGAGAGATTAAGTAGTCGCAGTGTTTCTCAACCTTGACAATTTTAAGGCATGTGGACTTCAACTCCCAGAATTCCACAGCCAGCATTGCTGGCTGTGGAATTCTGGGAGTTGAAGTCCACATGCCTTAAAATTGTCAAGGTTGAGAAACATTGAAGTAGAGCCTTAGTGGTGCAGTGGTTAGAATGCAATATTGCAGGCTGACTCTGCTGATTGCCAGGAGTTCGATCCTGACCGGCTCAAGGTTGACTCAGTCTTCCATCCTTCTGAAGTTGGTAAAATAAGGACCCAGATTGTTGGGGGCAATATGCTCACTCTGTAAACCACTTAGAGGTGGTATAAGTGCTATTGCTATTGCTAAGTAGGGTTGGGCTTGGTTGGTATTCACATGGGAATCTCCAGGGAACACCAGAGCTGAAAGCTAAACTGGGAAATTGAAAAAAAGTATCTGTCATGTTTTGAAGCATGGTTTTGCTGGTGCGACAAATATTGCTTCTCAGCTTGCCAATGAACTTGCCAACTTCAAAGATTAAGAAGCTAGACCATGAGACTCAAGGACATTACACAAAGTGTCTGGCCAGACCTAGAGATGCTTTCTCATAACAATATTTTTCCACTTGATTGGGCAACGTGACCTGACCCAGAGGGAGGAAGGAGAATTCAATGCTTTTACCATATGGGTTTGGGAGGGGTCTTGCCAGACTCGGTTTTGCTTTATTAGTGCCGAAGTAATGTACTCAATAAAGTTTCACATTAAGAGATCGGAATGTCTTCAAGGTGTTTGCTTGGTTGGGTTCATCAGTCGGAACCTTGACAGTATCTTGGAAGCAGGCAACAATTACCACTTAGATATGGGTCAAGGAAACTCCAGGTCAATGTCTGTGAAGACGTCACAACTGAGTCCAGCTCAAAGCAAACCTTACAAATGACCACAATTGGGATCAGAATTTCTGTTACTAAGCAAGTCAATTGTTAAGTGAGTCACACCTGATTTTACAACCTTTGTTTGTCCTGGTTATTACACAAATCCTTGTAGTTGTTAAGCAAATCACGTGGCCATTAATGAAATCCAGCTACCCCCATTGACTTTGCTTGTCCAAAGCTGACTGGGAAGTCACAAATGGAGGTCATGTGACCCTAGGATGCTGCAGCCATTGTGAATACGTGCCAATCGCCAAGCACTCAAATTTGACCACGTGATTGTGGGGATGCTGCAAGTACAAAAACCAGTTATAAGTCATTTTTCTCACAAGCGTTGTAATCCTGAATGATTGTTAAATGAATGGTTATAAATCGAGGACTACCTGTATTATTTAATCTTAGACAGTATAATAAGTCCTGTTGTTCAGTGGGATGTTTATTTGCTGGGCGTTCTGGTAACTGGAACAGCTATTCACATAAACTTGATAAGTGGTTTGCTAAATGAGAAGATATACTGGTGTGAAGCTGTGATTCTGCGATTGTTATTATTATTGATAGCGGGCCACTGTTACCAACAGAGTTGGTACTGAGTTTGGAAATCAGTCCTAACACTGAGAAATTTGAAGAACACATTCTAGTTTTTTTTTAAATCACCAAATATGGAATAGAAATTGATTCAGGCCAAACTATCATATAAATGAAACAACATGTACTAATTTGGGCAAAATACATTAGCCAGTAAACTGAAGTCCATCTCCAGTAGCACTTTCAGGTTTACAACCAAAAGAAAATATGAAACTATCTTTTTCCAGTTTGGCAGTCCACAAAAGTATCAGATACATCTATTATATTCTCTCTTGCTATATCACAGCGTTAGTGAATGGTTGGTTTCCTGGTGCAATTTGAACTTTATTTATCCGTAACCCGCTTTTTAAAAAAATCTGAAAACAAAACCTTGCAGAAGAACTTGCCTAAAAAAGTGCATGCAATAAAATACAGTCAAGGTTTAAATATTTCAGAACCTGCCTCACCAATTAATTGGATTCATATAACAAGTATGATATAAAGCCAACCTTTTTAGCAGTCAGGAAAGGCCTCTCCAAATAGCACGAGTGATTTTCTCCATGACTCTCTCAAATTAATGCCTAAAGATCATTTTGTGCAATGGCCTCCTAAACACAGTACTGTCTGACTGTAAAGGTGCACTTTGCCTTATTTAGCTAATTATCCTTCACTGTTTGGAAGAAAAAGAAATGTTTCCAAACAAAGCATTGATCTTTCTGTAACAGAAATCTGTTTTCTTCACAAGCGACCTGTTCTAAATTTGCCTATTTGCTCCTTTCTCCTTTCTAATGTCTCTCCCACTTATTTTTATGTTGAGGAAAGTGATTAATGCTCACCACTGCTCTGAGGGCAGCACCATTTTAAACAAAGAACCAGACTGTAGCAACCTATATCAGTGTTTGTCAAACCTGACCACTTTAAATCATGTGGACTTCAACTCCGAGAATTCCCCAGCCAGCAAGCTAGAGAATTCTGGGAATTGAGATCCATGGCTGGAAAATTCTAGAAATTGAAGTCCACAAATTTTTAAAGTGGCCAAGTTTGACAAACACTGATAATATATAAATAAATACCAATTTAAAACTGCTTTTTTCCTTACTTCCCCAAAGCTACTAACTTTGGTGTAAAGATTTTTACAGATATAATAAGTAACTAAATCTCCACAGTTACAATACCAGTCTTCACAAGTCTTTGTTTCAGCAAAATACCAGTAGAGTTCAAAGTGCACAAAAATAGATAGGAAATACTGTATATCAATCTATTTAAACTTGCTATGATTTCACCTGACTGTTCCATGTTTAATCAGTTGATAAACTACTCAAAGCAGAGTTTTCCCAACCTTAGTGCCCTTCATAGGACTGCAACTCCACAATTTCCAGGCAATGTGGGAGGCTAAGGCAATTTGGTTAAAAGGCACATTTTCATTTTTTTTTATTATTATTATTATTATTATTATTATTATTATTATTATTATTATTATTATTATTATTATTGGAAGGGACCTTGGAGGTCATCTAGTCCAACCCCCTGCTCAGCAGGGAACCTTATACCATTTCAGACAAATGGCTGTCCAGTCTCTGGAGGGCCAGCTTGGTGCTTAAAGTGCTGATCAGAAACTGGGAGGCCATGGGTTCTAATCCTTCCCTAGGAATGAAAACCAGTTGGAGACCTTGTGTGGGTCTCTCTCTCCCAGTCCAAACCCCTCAGAAGGTTGTTACTGTGGGAAAAATAGGAGGGAACATTTGATATGCTGTCTTGAGTTGCAAAAAAATAAATTTAAATATAATGCTGCTCCAATGTTTGAAGTCTTTTTACTGTTAAACATCCAATGTTTGAAATCTTTTTACCTATATGCAAAATACATATTATCAACTTTTTTTTTGTTTACACATATGGGCTGGAGAGAGAGAGAGAGAGAATAGGCAAATCCATATTTTTCAACATTAGCAGGACTAACCACGATGCCTTTTATAACTATTGCTCGAATCATCACCAGCATGCTCCTGATACCCAGTTATATATTTTGACCCCAGACTGGTCAACTGATGCTATCAAGGTCCTGTCCCTGTGCCTGGGGATCTAGATAGAGAAGAACTGCCTATGACTCAGTCCTACCAAAACTGAATGGCTATGAGAGTTTGGGTTGCCTAGATATGGGGATATTCCATATTTGACCTTGGATAGATTGTGTTTCCCCATTTAACAATGGCACATAGTCAGTTACAGTTCCTGCTGAATGAGCTGGGAAGGCCTTTGCACAGCTTCATGTGATGTTGTCAATTGTGCCCATTCCTAGATTGAGAGGCTCTGCAGACACTCATGCATTCCATAGTCACCTCATGGCTTGACTATTATACAGTAATGTGCTCTACATGAAGTTGCTTTTGAAGATCACTTGTAAGCTTCAACTATTGTACTCCAGAATTCAGCAGCAGAGAAAATAATGGACATGCCTCAGTGTGCCTACGTCACACCTCTGCTCCGTGAGCTGCATTGGTTAGTTGTGCTTCCAGTGCAATTTAAGGTGCTGGTTATGATTTATAAAGACATACAATCAAGAGCCTAGTTGCTTGAGATCTGTCTATCTTCTGAGGTGCCTACCCAATTGATTTTAACTGACAGGGTTGGCATGCTTTGGATTCTTTTGATTAAAGAATGGCATCCATAAGGACCCAGGAAGTGTGCCTTCTTGGCTACAGTGCCTCAAGAATGAGGTCCTCCATTTGGCTTTCACCCTATTGGCATCCAGAACACCTCAAACCCTTGGCTGTTCTCCCTTGGGTGATTGGGGCCCCTTTTGTTGGATGTCAGTTGTTGATGGGGTTGCCAAACTCAATTTATTTTTGCTCTTCTTCCTTTTGTTTTTCTGAGTCTGATTTTTTCTTCCTTTGTCTCTGTATATTGCTTTGGTGGATTGTGAACAGTTCAGAGTCATTTGGGGTTGGGCAATATGAAGAGACTGGACAATCACCTGTCTGAAATGGTACAGGTTCTCCTGCTTGAGCAGGGGGCTGGACTAGAAGACCTCCAAGGTCCCTTCCAGTTCTATTCTATTCTATATTGAATAATAAAGAAACAAATCTGTTAACTGTGTTTTAAAAGAAGACTTTGGGATATTTTCACCATTATGATTATGACTGTGGTCTATTTTTATACTGGTCCTTTGCATTGTGACTTTCAGGTATGAAATGAAGCACTGATTAGCATGCTGTCACTAAGGTACAAAGAACTGCAAAATATGGCATCTGCATGTAGTCCCCTAGAGAATTTCAGTTGAGTTGCTGTCCAGGATTTCAGATTGGGAATGACAGGAATCTTATCTAATGGAATGGATAAATGGATGTACATAACTTATGTACATAAGGTGCAGTTATAAAATGTTGCTTATTAACTTATCCCTGGCCATCTTCCAATATCTTAATCTACCAACATATGAGTGCATGTCTTCTGGGACCACAAACCAATCTGTCTATAGGTATGACCATCTATTGCTCTGGTTATAAGATGAGCTCACTAGAGATTTTAAGCATTCAATATATCCAATTTCTGTTATTGCTTTCATTAAGAACATTCAATGGAAGCTGAATTTTATCCAGTGTCCAGTGGCTTTATACCTTGATAAACTAAGGTAGGAAGACAAAAAAAAATAGAAGAAGACCAAAATTTTCATTTCCTGCATCTGTCTGATACTGCTCGAAACCGGATGCAGAATTGATGAATTTTTCAAATCAAATTTAGAAATGCAAAGGTATTGTTTGTTCTTCTAAGAAACTGAAAGTAAATCATATTAAAGGCTACAGGAAAACCACAGTACCTCAAGTGAGAAACATGAATGGGCAAAGCAGCCTTTACATCAGAATCTTGTGCCTGTGGTCTTTTATGCAAATTCTTTTGCTTCTGGGTTTTATTCTCAAGTACTGCATATATCTCCTATAGGATCCCAGCCTTGCTTAATGCTGTCTACAAAAACCAAGTGAAAAGCAGACGGAGTTTAAATGTCATTCAACAGACCACTGATGAAGAGTGTGGGTTGAAACTGAAGGATAGCCTCTACCATTTCTACAATCTGGGAGATCCTTCCTGATTTGTATTCATAGGGAATCTTGGCAAATTTGGGATCAAATTTCCCATGGTGGGTGTTAATCTTAACCACCAAGTTTCAATATATATTTTAAGTGAGATCAAATGACTTGATTGGGCCTTTCATCATGAAACAAGAAAGCATCTTGTCCCATTCCACCATTTATTTTCCTTTCGTTCTGAAGTCAGCTTTCAAAAATAACTTTTTTTAAAAAAAAATAATAATAAGATGTCAACATTATAAAAGTTTATCCCAAAATGTTTTATTGGTTGTTGCTTTGATGGATGCAAAGATCAGGTACAAAATCAAATTAAATACTTAGGTGCTTGAGCAATGAGAAAAACGTTACCAGAGCTCAGATCTGACAGCCAAACACATAACAAAATTAAATGGACCAACAAAAGGCTTGATAATTTTCTAGTTGAGGATAAAACACCAATTTTAACCAGACCTAAACAGCCAACTGACTCACTGTGGAGGATGAAGAGGACAGTATCTTACTGCTTGGTCTCTTTTTCAGTCTGGAGACAGTGCCAGGGAGTAGATGCATTAAACTAGACTAGAGTATGAGCCCAAAATTTGTTAAGCAAAAGCCCACTTTTGCCACAGTTGTTAAGTGAATCAGTTAACAACTATTAAGTGACTCGTACGGCCATTAAGCAAATCTTGCTTCCCCCATTGAGTTGCTAATTGGAAACTGGCTGGGAAGGTTACAAATGGTGATCAAATGAACCCGGGATAGTGCAACTGTCATAAATACATGCCAGTTGCCAATTTTGATCACGTGACCATGGGGATGCTGCAAAGGTCGTAAGTGTGAAAACTGGTTATAGGTCACATTTTTCACTGCCATTGTAAACCTGGAACGGTTACTAAATGAATGATCGTTAGTTAGAAGATCCTAGATCTATCCTGAGTCCATAGTCAGTGGACAATCTTCCATGCAGCTGTGTTTCTAGAAAATATGTGGGCATTTGGTTGCTCGTGGAAAAAAGAAAGGAAGAAAAAAGAAAAGAAGAAAAAAGAAAAGAAAAAGGCAGTTTGCAAACATGCAAATCACCAACGTTCTGGCTGCATTTATACAGCAACATGTCAATCTTGTGTTTTTTTTCTCAATGTTTGCATCTTGTTACAGTGAAGGCACTTACACAACTATAAATGTGAACAATGAAATCAGCCTCTTTTTAAAATGGGCGGACTGAGTGGAATAAGCAATTCTTCAGCTATCCATGGCATTAAGGACCTTGGAGAACAATTTCTGGATTTCAGATTGTTTTTCCCTAGAAGCAAATGGGAACCATTGAGGATGCTGTATGTCCCAAGAGGAGGTCCAGATTATAGCTAGCAACTGTGTTTTGAATCAAATACATGTCTAAGGAGACTTCAAAGGTAGCTCCATAGTTAATACACTGCAGCAATCATGTCACTAGGGCATGGGATCACAGCAAAGCTATCTTAGTGCGGCTGGTGCTATTGCTACACTCAGATATAGTTCTGTGAAAAAGGGTTCACTTCTTTCAGACACAATACATTTTCTCCTTCCCTTTCCTGCATGCCCCGGTCTATTTGTACCAGAAAAAGAACTTACCGCTAAAACCAGCAGGCTTTTTCATACCAGCAATTCAATGAATCTCCAACTCTGGGTAGAACTCAACAAAAAATGGAACAGCTGTATTCCTGTCAGACAGCTAGGTGGCAAATGCCACTGTTGAGATCTATAGCACATAGCAACATTTACCAAAACATCCCCTGCCTGCTAATGCCTGCATGGATTGTTTGGTTCACAAGTCACATAGTTGACAGAATTTGAAAGGGGGGGAATATGTTAGGACTCCAGGTTTTGTAGAATTAGACCAGTGGTTCTCAACCTGTGGGTCGGGACCCCATTTGGGGTCGATCGACCATTTCATGGGGGTCGCCAAGCAAGGCTGTCCGCCATTTTTTTTGTCCGCCATTTTTTTCCCCTTTTCCGGCGGGTGCCTTACCTCCCTTGGGCTGGGCCAACTGGTGGTCGGCCTGCTCCATCTCTGCCGCTTGCCAGCTACGCCTCGGCCGGCGCAGGGGGCGGAACCATGCATGCGCGGCGCTCCCGGGCAGGGAAAGTCCTCGACTTATGACCGGTTGGGTAGTCCTCGACTTACGACCAGTTTAGTCCTCGACTTACGACCGGTTTAGTCCTCGACTTACGACCGGTTGGGGTCGCGGCATTAAAAAGGTTGAGAACCACTGAATTAGACCTTCCTGATGCTCTGGGCAGCTCTAGTCTCCGAACAAGACAGAGACAGCAACTAAATCTATCTAATCGCCCGTATCATTCTGAAATCTCCTACCCAGTTCAGTAAATGTAATGCCAAACTGCACACATTTACATTGCAGGAGTAGAAACACGAGTTGCATGCTTTGTTTACTTTCTGAAATGGGGGAGGGGGGAAAGGAAGGAAATTTGCATATGCAAAACTAGCTCTCAACTTTTCCCTGGACAGAAGGCAATCTGTTTTGATGGGTTGAAAACACATAAGCAATTCAATAAGCTAGTTGCTTCTCTCTAATGTAGCATACAGACAGAGTATATGATGTGCATGTGCACGTGCACATGCGTGCGCACACACACATTTATCCTACCATGTATTTCCTTGCAGTTATCTTTTCAAAATAACTGTGTGAATTGAGTTACTGATTGGTGCAAGGTCACTCTGGGATCTTTATGGCCTGAACCTCTTTCTCTCCTCCCAAGAGTACCAATTACCTTAGCAAAAATCACTTCCTAGGTTCTCAACAAGTTCATCACTGGGATCTCCCTTTTATCATCTGTAGGGCAAAGGCAGAAATGCCAGAAGCTGAAGGACAATTTGCATTTCTAGACTGCAGCAAGTCAAACTGCCATAAGTTAAAAGCACTGATGATGTTACCTAGTTTGGATAATGAAACACCTGCAAGAAAACAATCAAGTTCAAAGAGCATCAAGGACCCCTCGTTTCAACCCTCAACTACAAATATTCTCCATTATTGGTAATAGGTAACAAAGAATACCCAAACTTTTGCTGCCGTTTTTCTAGATGCAGCTCCCCTCTTTTTTACTTGTGGTAAAATGATAGCATCAGTCACAAACACAGCCATACTTTACTGCAGTGGTTCTCAACCTGTGGCCCTGGGGGGGGGGTCACAATGTTGTCACAGGGGAATTGGAGAAGGCTTGATGAAATGTTATGATTTAAGTCTTAATTGGGGGTCTGTGGCCATGGTCTGTGGCCACAAAAGGTATTTAAAAGGAGTCCACGATGAAGAAAAGGTTGAGAACCACTGTTTTACTGAATTTATTTTGAACAGGAAATGGGAGAATAGAGAACACCCTATGTTACTTTCCTGGTTGGTGCTGATTGCTCCCTGGAGTACATGAAGAACAAGATTCTGGGGAACGATAGTCATCAAGTCCTACCTGTTCCATTTAGCTGGTCTGCGAGGAGACAGCGAGGCTGCTCAAAAGTATAGGGCAGGGGTCTTCAAACTTGGTCCTTTTATGACTTGTGGACTTCAACTCCCAGAATTCCTCAGCCAGCGTGCCTGGCTGAGGAATTCTGGGAGTTGAAGTCCACAAGTCATAAAAGGGCCAAGTTTGAAGACCCCTGGTATAGAGGCATCACTACATGTATCTTCAAGGCCTAAGACAAATGGTCCTTGATTTACGACTGTAATGAAGCCTGAAATTTCTGTCATAAGTCCTGATACGACTTCTGTCATAAGTTGAGGCATCCATGGGACCAGACCTTATTTTACAACTTTTTTATGGTGGTCATTAAGCAATTGCCATGTTAAGTGAATCTATATATTCCTATGAGATTTTGCTAGAAGCTGGCCCTAAAGTCTGGAAACTAGCAAAGATGTCATAAATCATGGTTATGTGATGCGGTCTGTTACAACTGACTAGTAAGCCAATTGCCAAGTGCCCAAAATGCGGTCATCTGACACTGGGTTGAAAAGCTATAGCAGTCAATGGGAAAAACTGTTATTTGATATGATAGTGCCCTTGAAAGTAGGCAGGATTAGGCCAGACGGTGAAGCGATCTGATTTGGGTTCATTATCTCACACTCCTAAAGCTTTCGTTTTGTCACAAACCAGCAAAGAAAACATAAGAGCTGAATAAATATCTATGTTACCATCTTAGCATTCTGTACAGGGCGGTGAGCAACACAGCAATTGGATCAACATAACCTCACCTTCCAGCTTCAATACTGAGCAGAGACTCAAATCTTTCTCTGCCCAACTAACTGTCTTTTCTCTTTCCTCCTGTTTCTACCTCTATAGGGTGCAAGTATTTTGCTATGGGCCGGTTTGTAAATGAACAGACCTAACGAGAAAACAGCACATTTTTTTTAATACGCTTCTCCCAACTTAAAAATATGCACTAAGAGATATGTGGGTCAACACAGACAATTCATAGGATAGCATTTTTGTAAAAGTGCAAATATTACTTCCTCAGGCTTTTCCCTGTCTGTCCCCCAACTAGTCAACCAAGGACCCGAAACATCAACGCGAGAGTTAACGAAGAAAGCCACTAGCCTGTTTTTTGTTTTTCTGAGGCTGTTGCATTGTTTTCTGGATCACCTGTGCTGGGGCAGCATTTGGAGGCTGTGACAGTTGTGTTGCTATGGTGATGACTCTTCCCTACCGGATGGCAAAAATAAAATGAAAAAAAAAAGAAAAAAGAATCCACCGAAAGCTAATCACACTGCAGCAAAAAAATATGAAGACAAAGGCTCCAATATTTACACCTAGTTCCATTCATGTCAAATTGGTGCTTTTACAGGAAAATTTCCTAGTGGACTATGAGCAGACATTTTCAGTTGGTAGAAATTTTGGTCAAAAGCTCCAACAGGATATGCTATTTTTCTTTCAAAAAGAATTGGTGCTTTTTGTCTTTGGATTGGTTTTTTTTTTTTTTTTGCATCTTTAACTTTCCTCCCCCTGATTTAAAAAAACCTCAAGGTTTCATTGTTTTCTCAGAGTAGCTTCACACAGCTATCTTGTGTGGCTTGCTGTTATCTGTAGACAAACCACTCCTTAGAAACAGGAAGAGGGAAGTCAATATGTTTAAAGCTATTTTAAAAAACAGGGAGGTAGATGTGGTAAACCGAAGGGGAAAATAAAATGCAGACTTCTCCCAAACAGAGTTACTGGGGAGTGTCTGTCTGCCATATCTGGCTGGAGTTTGCACGCCTGTGGAAGCTGGGAATCGTTCAGCAAACCCAAGACATCTGTAGAAAGGCTGTGTTCTCACAACGAAGCCTGAGTCATCTCTCTCACAAAACCATCACTGAGTGTAACAACATCTGTTCTTGTGTGAATTGCATTTATGAATGGACAAAATCAAGGCTGGCCAGAAACCTTGATTTCCTTCATATCGGAATACTCCTATACGTCTGCATGTGCCTCCTTTCTCTGCTGTTTTGGGCTACATCTCCCATCATCCCCAGCCCCACTGGCCTAATGATGAATGGAGGGCCTCTTCAAGACAGAATTTGCAAGAGGGATAAATACCAGAGGTTTTATTTTCAGAATAATTCATCCAGCCATCCAAATAAATAAAAACAATTTGCACACAGGACATGCCTCCCGGCCTCAGTTTATTCCTTCTTTTTCCCTCCCCACCCTGCAAAATCTTGGCATTGTTGGTGTCCTTCAATTCCTTTTCTAGAGAAGGGAGGGAGGGAATAATTCCAAAAGGTATAACATATTGGGGGAGGAAGCCAATTTTTAACAAGGACAACAGGAGAATGTTATTTGGGATTAGATCACGTACAAACTAGAGGAAAGATGAAGGAAATCCTTTATATATATATATATATATAATATATATTAACTTTCTCCACCATCCCACATGCAATAGAAACCCCAGGGCTTTTTTTCCGGGGGGAGGGGGGAAAAGGGGAGAGGCGTTATTTTACACACTGAGCAGAAGAAAATGGTGAAACGATCTAAAACAGTTGTGAAACATTTCCTTGCCTCTTAGACCTGTAGCTCAGAGGGAATCGCCGCTTATCCTCCCAAGTTAAACAGTACTTAAGCCCCGCCAACCAAAAAAAGTACTTCAAGGCTGCAGCAGACCGCCCGGCCGATCTCACAGGGGTCCCAACGCTCGAAAGGGGGCCATAGAGGTCATCTAGCCCACCCCCCCAGCCGCCCAGGATAGGCTCTACTCAAGCATCTCTGGGAAATGCCGATTTGTCTCGGAAGTAAAGCAGGAATTCCCAAGAAGGGAGCGAGAGGAAAAAAAACAAAACAAAAACAAAACAAAACACCGCCCCCCCCCCCCCAAGTCCACAGCACGTCCCCGCCTGGCTATCCAGGGAAACGGTTCTCCGTAAGAGGCGAGGCGTTGCGCCTCTTCGCCCGTCGTTCCCAGACCTCGAGCAGCGCCTCGCCGCTCTGCAAGCCGCGGCTTCCTCACCTCTCAGCAGGGCAGGAGGAACCGGCTGCAGCCTTCTCCTCGGCGGCCGCCGCCGTTGCCGTTGCCGCCGCCGCTGCGGCAGCAGCGCAGACGTCAGGCGGGCTGACCTTGCGGAGAGAGAGATTCCTCAAGCGAGCCCTCCGCGCGAAAGGAGGACCCGCCAGCCGAGCACCAAGGCTGCGAAGCCCCCCCCCCCCGCCAGCGGGCGCTCCTGAAGGAGTCGGAAGCGGCGGGGTTGGGTTGCTTGAGCGGCCGGGCAGGTGCCTCCAGAGCCGGGGCGGGCGGACGCTCGCTACCTCGCTCGCCTCGCGTCGGGGCAGGGAGGTGGCTGTTTCCGCTGCCAGCGCTCGGCCCGGCTGTTGCTTCGCGCCCGCCTGGCCGCCCTTTGAGCGGCGAGAGCTGAGGGAGCGCACGAGGCGCGCAGGGCGGGGAGGTCGGGGAGGAACCGAAGCGGCGCCGCGCCAGGGAGGTGGAGCCGGCCTGGAGCCCCGCCAGCCTTCCCTCATCGGTGGGGGAAACAACGCCGGCTCGGTTCGTCCTTGGGCGCCCTAAAGTCGAGGTAGTCCTCGACTTACGACCTCAATTGAGCCCAACGTTTCCGTGGCTAAGGGAAGCAGTTGTTAAGTGAATCTGGCTTCCCCCATTTTACGACCTGTCGGGCCACAGTTGCTAAGCGAATCGTGGCGGTTGTTAACTTAGTAACACGGTTGTTAAGTGAATCTGGCTTGCTTCCCCATTGACTTTGCTTGTCAGAAGGTCGCAAGAGAAAGGATCGCGTCACCCTGGGACGCTGCAAGGGTCATAAAATAGGAGTCAGTTGCCCAGAGTCTGAATTTTGATCACGTGAGCGTGGGGATGCTGCAGTGGTTTAAAGTGTGAAAAATGGTTGTAAGTCACTTTTTTTCAGTACTGTTGTAACTTTGAATGGTCACTAAATGAACGGTTGTAAGTCGAGGGCAACCTATAGTTTGTTCTCTGGTATCTGCAAGGGGAGGCCAAAGAAAGGGTGCCTCTGCCCACATGCAGAATTCTCTGATGTTGTCCCCACTTCCATGCTCACCTTTTCGCAACTCAGATCTTCCAGGCTTTGACGTGCCTGGAATTAATGGAAAAGTGTTTATTGTATGTAGATCAGGGTACTGTTTCCAGAGATTGGATAGGAAACTCGCCTGTTATTTGATGTAAAGTGTGGAAAACATTGGAGAAAAATAATCATTTTGAGATGAATTACCAGGGAAAGGCACCTCTTCCCCCACTACAAAATGATTATTATACACATATGCACGCCATCTTTGTTGTGCCAATAAAACAGGGAATCCCCGAACCAGAAGGGATATATGGTATTTTGAGCACATGGAGGATTCATATAACATTTTAGGCTAAAATGAGGTTGACCTAGCCAGGAATAAACCAAAGATGGTGAAGTATGTTCTCAGACATTTTAAAATCCATTCACATCAGATTTTTTTTTTAAATAAATGCCATCTGAGTTTGACATCAGGCAAAGAAAACTATTTCCAAAATTATCAAAATCACCCAAAATTCAAAACTTAGTTGTTCAGTTTTTATGAGCAGATTGCTGAATTACATTAGATATGTGTGTATTCCCTGTCTTGTTCCATATTTGGGAATTGAAAAACAGAAATATAAAAAACCCTCCCTTTGAGATCATTAGTTCATAAAGTCCAGTTCCTTCTACACAAATTAGTACTGAATTTTTGGATGTCAACAAGCTGACCTGGGATTCTTTGCATGCAAAGCATGTTCTATGTCATTAAGCTTTAGTCCTTCTGGCATCAATTTTCATTATTATATCTTTGATTTTTCTAGGAGGAACAGCAATATTAAAATACTTTAAAAGCTGTGCATTTCCGGTAGCATTGTTTATACAAAGTACCCAAGTTGCTTCTGAGTTTCTTTTCCAGCTTTTAAGGACATTGTCTCAAAATTATGACAATGGAAAGCCTATTGTTCAGCTTGCCATTGGAAATCTATTTATATCTCAGCAGCATCCATAAACATCAGCTTCTTTTGTTCAGTACAGCCTATTTTAGGAGTTAGCTAACAAAGATGAATCTAATGAAGTAATATTCAAGACAATAATCATCCTGGTTTTTGTCAGAGATACACCTGTAAATTTACTTTTTCTTTATGAGAATATAAAGATGTGTCCCAGCTTGCAGAACAATTTTAAATTTGGTAATCCAATTAAAGTCCCAGCCAAATGAGACACATATATCTTCTACTTAATATTTTTAAATACCAAAAGTAGCCTCAAGAGAGAATCTATCATACTAACTGTGTTGTGTTCCTCTTGAAAATTAGTTAGCCTCCATGTTGTTTTTCATTGACAAGAGAAAATATGGAGATACTTATAATTTCTTCCAGGGCTGGTAGAGCTATAGAAAAGGCAAGGATTGGGGTATGAAGTAGAAATAACCTGTTAAAAAAATATTGCTACCATTTCCCCCCCCCCCCCCGAAGTTCCTTTATTTAATTATTTACTTATTGGCTTGGCTTACAGGCTGTCTCTCTCGACCAATTCCAAAAAGCACAACACTCCCTCAAATCTGTACTTTGAATTAAAATGAATACATAATAATAAAAACCAAAACCAAAATCAGGAATCAAAGACTCCAAAACCTAATTAAAAATAATTATTCATCCAAAGGGATAGTCACAGTAGCTGTAAACCATGGTAACGTACCCTGGTCTTTACAAGCTTTCTGAAGAATACGAGACAAAGAGAGGGGAGCACCCAAATTCCCGAAGAGAGAAACAATGATTCAAAATGTATGTGCTATCTCTGATGAAAACGAGACACACCTAGTCCACTCTTCTAGATCTTAGCAAACAACCAGATGTTATTGAGAGAAGATAGCCCCACAGATATCCAGGCCCTAAACCAGGTCTTAAAAGATGGCAACTACCGTAGCACTTTGAATTGCACCCAGAAGCCATCTGGCAGCTAATTGAAGTAGAGGTGATATATCGGTGCCTTTAGGTGTTCCCATACTTACTCAAGCCACTGTATTCTGGACCAGCTGTAGCTTCCAGATTGTTTTCATGGGCAGTCGGTTCAGAGCACATTCCATAAGTACGTTCAAAAGATGACTAAAGTATGAGTACATGAGTAAAGTCTCCCATATCAAGGAAGGGCTTAGCTGGCACACAAGATGGAGATCAGCAAAGACAAGCTGTTATCTGTGGAGCAGAGCTGTGAGTCCAGGAGGATTCCCAAATTGCAAACCACTTCCATTTGGAGAAATGCAGCCTCATTCAGAATTAAAGATGGATGATCTCACCCAGTGGCTTCATATAGAGGCAGGATAGCAGTGGAGAAAACACTGAGGTTTAAGTTTGAGCCTCAAACTCTGGGTTTAATTAATAAAGTCCAGCAGGAGGGATGGGATTATGCAATACTTTCAGGGTAATGCAATAGATTCTGCTGTTCTGCCCTTTTTCTAAGGACTCATCCACTACTTATTTTTATATCTTGCTTTCAGTTCTTGCATTTGAAATGATCCTAGCTGCAATATAATGGCTTGAAAGAATCCATCATTCATCCAAAGTCCTATAAAGTCAGTAGGCTTTTCTGACATTTTATCCTACCTAGTTGTGCTTTTTAAACAGGAGAGTTTTAAAAGTTTGATGTCTGCCAACACCAGCTTATTCAGCAGCAAATGTGGTTGAATGCACTCTATGTGAATCGTGGTAGGCAGAGAGGAGAGAGAAAAATCACATCTCTTCTATCTACCACATCAGGCTAAAGCTTTCTTCCTCCTTTGGGCATTTCTTCATTTACTGACATTATCATAGGATGTGCCAAGCGAGCGTGCAATTTTTCAGCAAATTTAATCCAAAACATCTCACTAGATTTGGAAGAACTCATTTCTTGCTCAGCATGTTTAAGGATTGCAACGGTATAGTTTGATCTCTCAGTGACTTCCTTGGTCATTAAATCCAATGAATTTGGAGGGACTTTGTTCCTAACAAATATATATTGAGATTGCAGTCTGACAGATAGTGGTGTTATAAATCCAAATTGGTTCTTCCTGGAGTCAGACCTCAAGCCCTTTGAATACCATGAAAAATACCCAGTTAGCAAGCTAAACTTTAGCTGCAATTTGAGGCAGAGGTGAGTCACGTTCCCAGATCTAACTCCCCATTCATTACAAAGCAGTTGTAAACTATTTGTTCTCAGGCACACCCTTTCCACATGGGATAATAGGCTTTAAGTCACCGGGAAAGCAATTTTATCAATGTTTAAAAAGCAAATACACACAAACAATAAGGCCTAAACATAAAAGATTGCGAAGACCTCAATAGGCTGCTAACCTTTGTTGCTGAATGAGCAAACCATTGTCAAGTCACAAACAGGCTCTCTGTATTATTTTATTTTTCACTTCAGAAGTTGGAAACTTTGATTCTCATCACTTCCCAACTGATTCTCAGCTTTGATTTTCATCACTTCCTAACTTTAAGATTAAAACATTCACATCAGCCACAGAAAGATAGTGTTGGGAGGGATCATTAGACCATCGAGCCCAATTCCCTGGTCAGTGTAGGAATCCAGATCAAAGCATTTTAGATGGAAAGCTATCTAGCCTCTGCTTGAATACATCTGGCCAAGGGGAATTCACCCTCTAGCTCAGTTTTGGCTTCCATTGTCCAATTTTCTTTTACTGATAAAATTATTCCTAATACAGGTAGTCCTCACCATTACCACTTACATGATCGCTAAGAGAAACATCACATGAACACACTGGACATAGGACATTAGTTCTTCTGAGGTTGTTAATTGCCACAGGTCATTAAGTGTGATGCCATGTGACTGTGACCATAACTGTGAGTGGCAATTTCCTGCTGGCTTTCCTGCCAAAAGTGGTAATTGGTAAGTGAGGACTACCTGTAATCATTTGAAATCTTCTTTCCTTTATAGAATTGCTTTTTGTATCCATTTTCTCCAGGACTATAAAGAACGTGTCTTGATCTTTTTTTTGTTTGTGATGTCCTTTTAGATATTTGAAGAATGCAGTTATCTACTTTTGCTCATTTTTCTTCAAGATGAGACATACCCAATTTTGGCTGGAATGCACTTACCTTTCCAATCTCTAATATTGTGTTTGTGTTTGTGCCTTCATGTACGTGTGCAAGTATGCATTCATGTGCGCACATGTGTGGAGAATAACTCATTGTGGCACTTGAGCGCCCAAGGAAAAATGATCAGGACTTATGTCAAACATAGTATAAAACAAAGATCTTTAGTTAAGTACAGCTGTACATTCAACCTCTTTTCAACTCTGATTTCTCTTTTATTCCAAGGATGCAATTAAACACTCTGTTTCTAAGAGGAAGAAAATGATCAGCCTGCGAATCCCACAAAAGAGGCAGGAAGTTGGAAGAGACTGTTCTTTATTCCACTCTCATTGATGCCCACACATACCACTTTGTGCTGTGCTCAAATATTATTTCACAATCTGTCTTGCATTTCCAGTCTGCCTGGGTGTGTTTTCCCTGCTTGAATTCAAACTTTATTTCCCTTCATTTTAATTCATTTCCATGCTGCGTCCAGACTCACATATGCTCCATGAATGCAGCTCTGAATGTTCACCTCAGAACATTTGGGCAGTATTTTCATGTCTAAATATGGCTGAAATATGTAGAGGGAAATATGGTGTGACTTCAGCTCAGGGGTAGACGTTACACTTTGCACGTTGAATGCCCAGGATCAGGTTTTCTCTCTGGCACTGTCAGTTAAAAAAAAAACACCAACTCTACATTTAGGCAAGAAAAACCAAATGCACAGGTATAGTATAGGGGATACCTTGCTCAATAGTAGTAACTGTGAGAGGGATCTCAGAGTCCTAGTGGACAATCACTTAAATATGAGCCAGCAGTGTGCTGCAGCTGCCAAAAAAAGCCAACACAGTGCTAGGCTGCATTAACAGAGGGATAGAATGAAGATCACGTGAAGTATTAATACCACTCTACAATGCCTTGGTAAGGCCACACTTGGAATACTGCATCCAGTTTTGGTCACCACGATATAAAAAAGATGTTGAGACTCTAGAAAGAGTACAGAGAAGAGCAACAAAGATGATTAGGGGACTGGAGGCTAAAGCATATAAGGAAAGGTTGCTGGAATTGGGTATGTAGTTTAACGAAGAGAAGGACGAGGGGGGAGATGATAGCAGTGTCCCAATATCTCAGGGGTTGCCACAAAGAAGAGGGAGTCAAGCTATTCTCCAAAGCACCTGAAGGCAGGACAAGAAGCAAGAATGGAAACTAACCACAGAGAGAAGCAACCTAGAACTAAGGAGAAACTTCCTGACAGTTAGAACAATTAACCAGTGGAACAATCTGCCTCCAGAAGTGGTGAATGCTCCAACACTGGAAGTTTTAAAGAAGAAACTGGACAGCCATTTGTCTGAAATGGTATAGGGTTTCCTGCCTGAGCAGGGGGTTGGACTCGATGACCTCCAAGGTCCCTTCCAACTTTATTATTATTATAACTCTGAAAAGGCACTGCTGTTCAAAGTAAACCACCCCTTTCCACCCTGGTTGACCTCCAGATATATTGCAGGTAACCCTTCACTTACAACCATTCATTTCGTGAGTGTTCGAAGTTACAGTGGCTCTGAAAATTGTAACTTATAACTGTTTTTTTACACTGCTGCCGCATCCTCACGGTCACATGATCAAAAATCAGGTGCTTGGCAACTGGCATATATTTATGACTGTTGCACTCTCCGGGATTATGTGATCACCATTTGTAAAGCTTCCCAGCAGGCTTCCAACAAACAAAGTCAATATGGGAAACCAGATTTGCTTAATGACTGCATGATTCACTTAACAACGGTGGCAGAAAAGGCCATAAAATGGAGCAGAATTCACTTAACAACTGCTTGGCTTAACAACTGAAATTTTGGGCTCAATTGTGGCCATAAGCTGAGGTCTACCTGTGGCTGGTTTGTTTACTTATTCAATTTATAGGTCAGTCTGGGTGACTTGCAGCATATACCGTAACCATGAACAATAATAGAACCACAGACTATACACAGGTAATCCTTGACTTAACAACCTTTTGTTTAACGATGGTTTGACGTTACAACAGCACTGAAAAAAGTGACTTCTGACTGGTTTTCACACTTCGCAGCATCCCCATGGTCGTGTGTGAAAATTCAGATATTTGGCAACTGGCTCGTAATTATGACAGTTGCTGTGTCCTGGGGGGTGTGTGTCATGTGATCACCATTTGCAACCTTTTACGAAGCGAAGTCAATGAGGAAGCCAGGTTCGCTTTACAACCATGTTACTAATTTAAGAACTGCAGTGATTCATTTAACAACAAGACATGGTTGTTCCAGCTTGCGGGACTGGCCTAAGGGATTTTAAAGGGGTTTTAATTACTTTTAATTAGATCACAGTTAAATATTTTGTTTTAATTAATTTTAACAGGGGTTTTGTATTTTTTGTATTTTAATTGATTGTTAGCCGCCCTGAGTCCGAAAGGAGAAGGGCGGGATATAAATGCAATTAAATAAATAAATAAATAAATAAATAAACTGTGGCCAGAAAGGTTGTCAAAATGGGATAAAACTCATCTTACAACTGTCTCACTTAACAACAGAAATTTTGGGCTCAGCTGTGGTCATAAGTCATATGGTTGGTTTGTTTACTACCTGTAATCCCCCCAAAAAACCACCACTCTCCAGAGAAAACAACAATAAATTAAATAACTGAAAAACCTCATGGGAGGGGGGATTAACCATGCATTCCAAACCAGACAGAGTTTTCTTAAACAGAGTAGGGATGATAGACCTTTTTTCTGTATTGACTGGGATGATGAGAGTCAGCATTTAACACAACTCTGGTTGGAAAAAGCTGAAGGATAAACTTTGGGCTGGGAGATACGATTAAACATTTGTGAACGCTTTTCTGCTGTTAAGAGCTGATCCCATGAATGAGAAATATCTAGGCATACAGAAAGATGAATGTTATAACCTCGTGCTGTTAAAAGAAATGCAGCTAATGCTTGAAAATAATGTTGTAAGCTGGTGGCATCTGGAAAAAGATGAGTCACGCTTTTATATTTGAGCATTATGAGCACTCTCTTGCAATTATATCAATTACTTTATATATTATTAAACGTATACATATATATATGAGCAATTATATATTAATCTGCAAGAAGAAGGCTGTGTACCAGATGGTTTGGGGGCATCTAAAAATATGCTAGGATATGGCTGCTAACAGGCAGAATAAGCAAGGAATTGAGATTCAAGATCTGAGAATCTAGGTCAGCTATAATGAGCACGGTGGAATAGTGACTCTAAGCTGTTAAAATTGGATGGATTATAAAAGTAAGGCATTACAAGACTGAACGGTGTGTGTACAGCCTAATCTGTGCCCTCTAAACTGGCTTTTCTTTCTGAAATTTTGTAGAAGTAGCCGCCTGAATTCAACTGCCAGATTGATTATTTTCATGGAATGGTGATGTTGATCTTTTCCTTTTTCCTCCTAATTTATATCACAACCTTCTTTTAGGATCCTAAGACATTTTTTTCACAAGGAGGTCTTCCTTGCTTTATTCTCATAAGAACAATTCTGTTGGATCAAGCCAAGTCCCACGTCAATTTAGTGTTGTGCTTCTCACAGTGGCCACGTAGATGCCTCTGAGGTGTTGACAAACAAGAGGATGAAACAACATATCCCTCTCCTGCAATTGTTTTCCTGAAATTAGTATTTAGATGGCATATTAACTTCAACCGAGAGATACTATTGACTCTTCAAGATGAATTG
>NW_015388568.1:97164-100813 GCF_001527695.2 Protobothrops mucrosquamatus
AATTCTGTTGGATCAAGCCAAGTCCCACGTCAATTTAGTGTTGTGCTTCTCACAGTGGCCACGTAGATGCCTCTGAGGTGTTGACAAACAAGAGGATGAAACAACATATCCCTCTCCTGCAATTGTTTTCCTGAAATTAGTATTTAGATGGCATATTAACTTCAACCGAGAGATACTATTGACTCTTCAAGATGAATTGGTTTGGATAGACTTGCCTTTATGCCTTTATCCAGTCCCCACAACCGCATCAGTGGTCTGAAAGAGGTAGTCTGGCCTAAGAGAGCATGACCAAAGTCATCCAGTGAGCTTCCACTGCTGTAGGTGGACTTGAACCTCAGTCTCCTTGGTTCTTGTCCAACATTTCCTACCAGTTGTTTTTCCTCAGACAGGAAAATGGCATAGGCCACGCCTTAGATCTGAGCTTTTTGAAGCAGGTGTGTTTTATGAATGTTGATTTAGTTTATTGTGAATAAAATGAATCAACCCGTGTTTGCATACAGAAGAATGGACTTCTGTGTAGGAGAAAAAAAAAAGTAGATTGTGGTGACAGAAACAATTGAGGCTGGAAGCAAAAAACTTGAGACCAGATCAGGCCATTGTCAAAAGGTGCAGGTGCCTTCTGAGGCAGAGAAACGAACAATGAGATGTTGGTTATTACATGAAAATATGCAAAGTTTAAACTCTGGGCCTGTTATAAAGAGAGGCCTTCACTGCTTGAGTCTGCATGAGCTAATCTTATTATTAGGGCTTCTGGTATCTGCAATCAAAACAACTTCACTGTCCAAGCTTAGTCCTTGACTCTGTTGCTAGCTCCTGTATTCAGGTTTGAGTTCTCATAGAGAACTTTATTGTTGAATTTTGGATGAAGCTCTGACCTAGATGAGGACCTTAAACATCCACACTACCACATTTTCTCAATTAAGGTGATCACCAACTTTTTTTAGAATAGAAGAATGGAATAGAGCTGGAAGGGACCTTGGAGGTCCAGCCCCCTGCTCAACCAGGAGAACCTATATCGTCTCAGACAGGTGAATGTCTAGTCTCTTCTTAAAAATCTCCACTGGGAGCACCCACGATTTCTGGAGGCAAGCTGTTCCACTGGTTGATTGTCCTCACTGTCAGGAAGTTCCTCCTTAATTCCAGGTTGCTTCTCTCTTTGATCAGTTTCCAACCATTGTTGGTGCTTTGGTGAACAACCTGGCCCCCTCTGCCTTGTGGCAGCCCCTCAGATACTGGAACACTGTTTTCATGTCTCCCCTATTTCTTCTTTTCTTTAGACTAGCCAAACCCAAGTCCCGTAGCCGTTCTTCGTATGTTTAATCTCCAGGCCTTTGATTAACTTAGTTGCTCTTCTCTGAATGTTTTCCAAACTCTCAACATCTTTTTTGTGATATGGTGACCAAAATAGGCTGCAGTGTTCCAGGTGTGGTCTTACTAGGGTTTTATAAAGCGGTACTAATACTATTTTTCTCTCTGTCTTCCTGTATAAGAGGAAGAAAGGGGAAAAAAGTGATGTTCATCATCTTCAAAAAGACGGAGAATATAAGTGTTTAGCATTGCCAAACAGTAACAGCATTCATGGTATGAAGATTATGAGTAGGCAGGCTCTTTCATATTCATAGTGTTAAAACTTAAGGTCATCCATTAAACTTAAATAATATATGGTTAAATTCTGGGATGTGCTGATATTTGAAAAATAAATTCATATTTTCTCTTGGCAAGTTTTAAGGTAAAGTTATATTATTTGGTAAGTAGTTATTTTTGATCCCAAATCCCATGAGAAGTTGATGCTATGATTAACTCAAATATGAAAATAGCAGTTTTTCATTTACCACAGGCTGGGCATTTTCCTGTTTCTTTAGCCCTCTGAATTTGAATAAGAGAAGAAAGAGAAGGAGAAGAAATTGTTTATCATTTTTTTCCTGTTTGGAATAGAATGGAAAAATGGCAAAGCTCTTGTTAATTTTTGCCTAATATTTTTTAAAAAAAACACAGGTCCATTGTTTCACTGTTTCATCAGTGAATTTGTGAAAAGAAATATTACAGTCATTATACCAACAGGTCTGTTGTAGAATATCTATATAAAGATCCTCAAAAAGAAAAGAAAACACCTTTAGAATGATCCTATTCATAGTTCACCATTCAATCCCCGAATAAAGCAAAGCCTTCCACAGAATAAATCCACCTTTGTCCTTTGCCTTCAGGAGATGTCGTAATATTCCTCTCACATTACATCTTAGAAGATGCTGATAATTGTACAACTAAGCGACACAGCTGAATCATGCTGAAATAGCAAACAATATATTTATTTATCCTCCCTATGATCATGCATTCCCCTCGTGTCCTTCCATATGCTGCAATACACCTTCCGCTTTTCACGTCATTAGTAGAGCACTCCCAATATCTCAGTATGGAAGTCCAGCTTTCCTTTTATCACATGGGTGGTGAAGCGGTTCATATATAAATGTGGATACATAGTGGACCATATAATAATGTCATCTAGTGGGACCAAGAGGTACATCTTCTCTTTTGTAGTGTCTGCCCTATGGAACATCATTCCCCTGAGATCCAGATAGTCCTGACCCTTTTGTCTTACCGCAAGGCCCCAAAGATTTGGCTCTTCCCAAAACAATAAGACAGATAACGGGGTGAGCATAATACATGTGTTGATTGGCCTTAGTTGCTTCTATATTTTACCAATGCCTAAGATAATTCCAACAATCTTAAATAGAATTTTTGAAACTAGGATCCAGTCAAGACAAATGAATAATATAGCTAGTATGGCTTTATAATATATACCCAAATTAATACATGGATATTTAATTTAATGCAAATATCTACTGTAAAAAAATGGGGCAGAGTGTTTGAAAGTTTCAGGCATTTGAATTATATTGTGAACTTGATAAATAAGGAACTTTGTTATTCTGTACATTCCTCTTCTCCTCTAAGTGTGAAAAGACTTTTTTCATAATTTTACACCATGGGCAAAATTTTATTTTCTTGGGGAAACTAATTCACTGCTATTTTTATATTAACTTCCTTCACTTTGTTTTATATTGGCTTCCTCCAACAAATACTTTTTTTGATGCACAGGTTTCTGTTCCCCATTCCATTTTTCCTGTGTTACTGAGTTCACAATGATAAGTAGCACCTGTTCCGTGAAAGTCCATTTATCAAATCTGTCCCCTCTTCCCAACAATTCACTTTGCTTTCATTTAGAATCTGTACCTACTGGGCTAATTTTATACTGCTTATTTGGGGCAATTTTACTCCAGACAAGAATATTTAAAAGAAAAATGGTCACTTAAAAAAATGATATATCTTGGTCTGATTTACATTTAAACTACTTTTAGTGCCCATGTTAAAGCCAGGAGCTCTTTGTTTTTTCTTTTCGCACGAAAATTGTGTTTGTTTGGTTGTGATCTGGCTGTATGCCATGCAGGTAAAAAAAGCCCTTCTAGCTTTTCACTGAGAATAGAATTTCATAAGTAGAACATTTGCCTCAGTTCCAATAATTTCAGCAGTTATCTTATAAATGTCAGTAATGCAGTTCTGGTTGTGATTTGTTGGGTACGATAGCTGGCTAGCTAGACGTAGTGGTAGAAATAGATATAGATAGATCTTTGTTGTATAATGTAAAATCATTAAT
>NW_015388568.1:101687-103772 GCF_001527695.2 Protobothrops mucrosquamatus
AGCCCTTCTAGCTTTTCACTGAGAATAGAATTTCATAAGTAGAACATTTGCCTCAGTTCCAATAATTTCAGCAGTTATCTTATAAATGTCAGTAATGCAGTTCTGGTTGTGATTTGTTGGGTACGATAGCTGGCTAGCTAGACGTAGTGGTAGAAATAGATATAGATAGATCTTTGTTGTATAATGTAAAATCATTAATATGAGAAGAACTTTGAATATTTTTCAGTTCATAAATGACATGTTTGGAGAGTAAGTCTGCAGAAACCCAAATGACCGAAGGATGGCAGCTACAACAAGAGGGAGACTTTCAATTGTGTGGTGGCGCTTTGTGGTCATCTGGATTTTTTGCAACCCAGATATGGCAAACCCTATGTAGACTTTCAGAAGAGCAGCTCTGTTTTCGGTAATCACAAGATATTATATTGATGTTTGGATATCTGTAGTGATGTAATAAAGGCTCAACCCTGGGGCTTTATTCCTTCTTTTAGCACAGGGTCCCCAACCTCTGGGTTGTGGCCCACTAGTGATCCATGAGGTGTTTGCAACCGGGCCGCAGAAACAGCAGACAAGCGAGCACGCACGCGCATCCCCCTCTTCTGCAAGCAGCAGGCAAGGGTGTGCACACGCCCTCAGTTTGCGTGAGAGGCATGTACGCATGCATGCTGCTTGCTCAAATTTAGCTGCACATACGCTTGTGTGGAGCCATCCCCTCTCCCCCCCCAGCCCCCCCCGGTCTTCAAAGCAGGAAAGGTTGGGGAACTCTGTTTTAGCAGACTGATTTCAGAAAGAAAATTGCAATTTTTTTCTCAGAATATATATCAATTTTGTGGCTTAAATACATATTATTGACATTCCAGTAAGATCAAACGAGAACAACAACAATTCTGGAACTGACTCAGAAATTGGTGCTTCATTAGCACTATATGGTGACTATTTCAATTCTTCCAATCATCCCAACAGAACGTGTTTGTGAAGCATTGTGGAAAAATATAATGACCACTATTTACTATTGATTGAAGAGCTGTTTCTGCTTGTCAGTTGCTACATTGAATAAGGAACTAATCAACCAAATGCCTTTTCTGGAAATACCCTTATTAAGAATTGAGGATTCATATAGATGATTTGCTCTGAAAAAAAAATTAAATGAACAATAAGAATTGGACAATGAAAAGAGGAAGGTAGGAAAAACTGCCTCCCAGCTCATGTTCCTTTGATAAATGTTTAACTACAATAAAAAGTGACAGCTCATTTTCATGAATACTAGCAAGCAAACTCTCAAGACCATTTCTCAAAGGGAGGAAAAATTGCTTATGCACAAACTTAACCATTTGAGAAAAATTGCCTAAGCAAATGAATAATTTACAGCGGCATTTTCTAATCTTGACAACTTTAAAATGTCTCGACTTCAACTCAGAATTTCCCAGCAAGCATAATTTACAGTATTAATCCATTGCAGTACTGGAATTTGAAACAATTAGCTTTGGTGAGTGTTGCTAGAAAGCCAAAGTGTTGCTAGAACCTTTTCTAGACTGATTTTAAAGATATATTGCATCTGTGCAATCTATACTGAGAATTCATTTATTTTTCTAATGAGAACATTCTGATTCTGCTGATAGATGTACAGTATTTGGCCAGTTTCTTAACTTCAGCTATTCAACTGTATATGTTTTATAATAATAATAATAATAATAATAATAATAATAATAATAATAATAATAATAATAATAATAATAATAATAATAATAATAATAATAAAGTTGGAAGGGACCTTGGAGGTCATCTAGTCCAACCCCCTGCTCAGGCAGAAAACCCTATACCATTTCGGACAAATGGCTGTCCAGTTTCTTCTTAAAAACTTCCAGTGTTGGAGCATTCACCGTTCTGAGGGCAGGTTGTTCCACTGGTTAATTGTTCTAACTGTCAGGAAGTTTCTCCTTAGTTCTAGGTTGCTTCTCTCCTTGATTAGTTTCCATCCGTTGCTTCTTGTCCTGCCTTCAGGCGCTTTGGAGAATAGCTTGACTCCCTCTTCTTTGTGGCAGCCCCTGAGATATTGGAACACTGCTATCATGTCCCCCCTCGTCCTTC
>NW_015388568.1:105104-110928 GCF_001527695.2 Protobothrops mucrosquamatus
TTTTTTTTTTTTAAAAAAGGAGACACAGCATGTAATTATTCTCTCCCACCAAATAGCTTTGAATTATATCTTTGTAAGTAGAATAGAATAGAGCTGGAAGGGACCTTGGAGGTCTTCTAGTCTAGCCCCCTGCTCAAGCAGGAGAACCTATACCATCTCAGACAGGTGATTGTCCAGTCTCTTCTTAAAAAATTCCAGTGATGGAGCACCCACAATTTCTGGGAGTAAGCTGTTCCACTGGTTGATTGTCCTCACTGCCAGGAAGTTTCTCCTTAATTCCAGGTTGCTTCTCTCTTTGATCAGTTTCCAGTAGAAAAGGATATAACAGTCTTTTAAAACTTATCAATCCATTACATTTTTTATTTTATTGTTGCTCACATTTGCATGTAGGGGAGTACCCTGAGTCCACCACAATTACATGACAATCCTGTAGAGCAGGTTGGGTTGGGCAAGTGTATTTGACCTAAGGTTATAGAATCAGCTTCATCAGGCTGAACCTGAATCAAAGCAATATATGCCAGTGAGTATTTCTCCTTCAAGATGAGCTTGATTTCTTTGTGGACACATCCATTTGGATTTCTTTGACAGCAAAATTGAAGAGGTTTGCCTGTTGTCTTCTTCCAGAGTGTTTTCAAGAAGACGCTCCAGTTCTGGATACCTACTGCTATCTTTTTCTGTTGTAACAATTTTAGATTTAGATTTAGATTTTATTAAATTTATACCCCGCCCTTCTCCTTCTCTCACACAATTTATATCAATTCCTTGATCTCTACTGAGAAGTCTGTTCTGTCTGCTCATTCTGAAATCTGTGACATTACAGCTGCATGTAGCTCTTAACTTCCATAGTTCCCTCTGAATGTATCACTGAAGTTCAATTTCTCATTATTTTGAGGTAGGAAACAGAGAAGAAATTAGCATAAGCCTCAGGTTGGTGGTAATAGCTGACTGAACTTATCAGAAATGAAACAGTGTTGAATCTGGTTAGCATTTGTTTTACTTCATTTTATTTTTTTTTAACAATTTAAAAATATAAAAAGAGTAAAATGTACAAAATATTAAAAAGCAGCTAATAAACTGTAAAAAGCAATAAATAAGGAAAAGGAAAAATAATTAGCATTTGATGGGAGATTGCTAAGGAATTAAGCCTATCCACTTTTCTAATGGACATTAGAAAAGAATCAAGACGACAGTAGTAAATTCTTATTAAGTGACATGGATGTATCAATGTATCATGTTAACTATTTATCCATTGTATTCTATAATTGTTGATTTTAATGTGTTTTTTTTATATTTTAAAGTTTTTATTCTGTAAGCCTCCCAGAGTCACTGGATATCTTGTGGGTGGCAAATAAATTTTCAAAATAAAATAAAATAAATATAAAAAAAATAAAATAAAATAAAAAGAAAAATAAATAAATAAAATCAAATCAAAATAAAATAAATATAATATAAAATAAATATAAAATAAAATACAGTGAAGCTCAACATAATTGTGTTTTTTTCTTTCAAAGTAGACTTATAGAGTTAAAAAAAGAACTTATGCCAAATACTATAATATCAAAATCATAGATTTTACAGCCCCACTGATTTTCCTATTGTTGTCTTTTCCTCCCTCAACAAAGAATAAACAAGTGAGGATTTCAGCTAGTCAAGACTGCCCAGCCCTGAATATGATCTAAGAAGAATCTAGCCACGGGATCAGGAATGTTCCCTAAACACTAACTATTAAAGTAAGATGCTGAAGCTGCCCTGGAGAGCTGGGAGTTAATAAACCATCTGCTATATTCTCTTCACCAACCCTGCTGGCTGGAACATCTGCTTTAGGAAAAGGCTGTGCTGTGAGAAGTTGCAAGGCCGAGCTGAAAACGTGAATAGATTCATGAGGGAATGTTGTTTTCCTCCTCAATTGCATCATGGTTCCATCACTGCAAGGAAATTTGATTTATGAAGCTCAGCTCCCACGTCTGTGCTCCTGTTTTGTTGCTTATTTTAGAAACACCAGCACGGGCTTCTGATTGGCTCCTTTCCTCTCTGAGTAGCATGATGATTGGTTGCGCACTCACACTTTATTGTGCGGCTCCCATTCCTAACTGTTTGAATGTGTGCGCAGCGTGCTGCATACAAATGGAGTAGGATAAAGCAAGAAGCCTTTTGAAGCAACTTGTTGTGATCTCGGGGAACTGTCCTTGAGAGAGCTTCTTCAGATTTTACAGCTCCTTAAAAATACAAACCATATGCCTGTATCCACAGCCACTAGTTGCTGGCAAAACATTAAGAGAGAGGGCTAGTTCAAAGAAACTCTGGAACAAAAGCAAAATACTTGGTAAGTCTGACAGAATTCTATTAAGGCACTAATCAGCAATATTGTCAGATTCACTAAGTCCTTACCTGTCCAAACGTTCAACTTTGCAGTATTAAATTAGAATGATGTCCCCTTCCTAAAATAATCTATCAGAAATTTAAAATATATCCAGTTTGTGAAATAGTAGCCTGTCTACTCTGACCAAAGAGCATATTCTTTTGACTTGTGAACTGCACAAGAAATATCTATTTCTGGTTATCAAAATATGATGATGAAGAAGGAGGAAGAAGAGAAGGCGATAGTGTTTCAGCATTCATGTACGCATACATCAGTGTGAAAGCACCATATTTTTAGCTCAAAAATGGAAATTCTCATGAGTAATTATCTTGAAAAACAAAATTGCCTCTAGCACCTCAAATCAACAATATAGAAAACAATCCAAACGCAACCTGAAAGACAAAAAAATAGACAAATGAAAGTTCATTTTTCATTATGATTGATTAATGCACCTTGACTCAAAAGCACTTGTTTTGATGGCCAAGATCTGCGGTTTAGAAGGTCAGGAGAGCATCAAAATAAGTGGGCTTCATTGTATCTGTGGATGACTATGTTTGCTTTTGTTTTGATAGTGAAAGGCATAACTGGGATTATACTACCACTTCCCTAGATTTCCCTCCTCAAGATCACAGACAATCCCCGTCAAGAGAGGCTCTGAAGATCAAAAGGAAGTGCCTCTTGGATTCATAAGACCTATCCCAAGGTCTTGCATTAGATTTAAAAGAAGCTTAAAGAATGCTGAGTAAATAAGCAATTTGCAATCTGGCAAGCAGGTTTTGTGGTAAGATGCTAACAGAGATAAAAAGATTAAAAAGTCTATAAAAAGACCGAATATAGAGCTAATGATACTGTCAAGTTGGGCTGCTTAACTATGAAATATTGACTGATCTTGGGCTAATCAACACCTCTCCATCTATTCTATCTTCTTAAAGAATAAGGCAATATTCAAATTATAACAGAGACACAAATACATCCAATTCTCTGCCTGTATTTTAGTCATGCAATAACTTTAAGATTTTACAGATTCTGACAGTCTTTGAGATTAGATCTATAAACAAAAGCAGCAGTTTTGGTCCCACTTTCTGTGTTTACATGCGTACTTACAACTGCATGCAAATACCAGTGTTCATTATCTCTTGCAGTGATCCTATCTTAACCCAGATATCGTGTGTTCAAGGTTTGTCTTTATTTTAGGAACCTACGTAGGGCATGTAGTTCACACATTTGTTTGTAAATTAGTTCCATTGTTTGCACAACCAAGTGTGCATAGGATATATAATCTTTAATTTTATTTCTATATTTTATTTTTATTTATTTCAACTATCTACAGTTTATTCTAGATAATTAATGGGTAAAATTTATTTTAATATTTGTCACCATGTACTATAGTTTTCTTTTTAAAAGTATCTGACACTATGGTGATTGTCACCAGATGTCTCTGTTCACATGCCCATATGGCTGCCTAAATGTACAGAAATAGAAGCTGGGAAGAAGAGGTGTGATATACACACACACAGCTCAACTGATCTGGACTGAGAAACAACTGGGAAGTAATTGCTGTCCATTGTTTATTGGCCTTAGCCTTGAACTACATTGCTGTTGTTTAGAGGGGAAGAGATAAACACAGTTTGGCATATTTTTGTGATTCTCCTTAAAGTAACAACACTAGATCACTATTATCCCAATATTTTGGCTATACATTTTGTTTACTTCATAGTTACAGTTTTAAAATGATAGTTGCACATTGCATGTACTTCTATCACTGTAATTTTTAAAAAATATAAATTGTGACTAGCCCTGGAAATTGAGTAAGCAGATATCCTATTTTATTCGTATCCTTCACTAGATTATTCCACCAGTGAGCAGCTCATATCCCTTGAAGTCAGAAGGAGTGAAGGTTAGGCGAGAAAAAAGAACAAGTAGGAATAGCATAACCATGTTTCCTCCCTTTGAGAGTGATTTTGCATCTCCTATAATAGTTAATATCTAAACAATAGCATCATAAATTACCCCAGTTTTCATTTCCAAGATTAGATTAAAACACATATGTACGGTTGTGCACTTCCCTAGACAGAACTAAAAGAAGAAACACATAACATGTACAATTTAGCAGAAAACAGAAACTATCAAACGTAAATGTCTGCAAAGCTTCCCAAAGTGGGCTTCTTGACAGATCTTTTGACATTTTACAGCTTAGGCTGACTGCCCAGTTTGACTTGGATGACATAGATTATAGTCATTGGCTTAACTAGATTGAAATCTTCATTACAGAGAAAGATGAAGCTATACCCAACAGTTGATTGCTCATTTAAAGCATTTTGATAGTCTTGGGAGTTTAAACTTGAGGTGTTTTCTATCCACTCTTCCAAATTAAGGAATACCTGGCATGTGATTGGTGTCTTTGAAGAAAACTTTTTAAAATCTTTCCATAAATGGCTACCTTTGACCTGGAAAACATCCTTCCCTCCTTGTCTACCTCAAGCCTTATACCACCATTGCCCATTTTTCTCTTTGCTTCCCTGTTTGACTGGAAATGTTGGATGTCTTTGCTCCTTCTGGTTTGAAGCAGCTGGAAGGGGTTGGCCCCTTCTTCCATATCCATTTCTTCATTGTTAGGAAGTCCCTCCATTTCTAAACTCTCCACTCCTGAGCCTTCCTAACTAGTAGCTGCAGAAAGACTTTATTCTGCTGAGAGAGAAGTTCCTTGGGGATGGGCTCCAGCATAAGTCTGAAAGCTCACAAGACTAAACCTTTGGCCCCGGTCACCAACCCAGATTGGATCCTGCAACATTATTCTGGGACACATATATTTGCCTTCATTCCAGAAAGACTTGAATCCAAACATGCTATACATTCTTCTTCCCACACTATGGAAGTCATTCCAAGACCAGGAAGGAGGGGTGGAAAACTGGATATTTTCAATGTGGTTGGAAGCTATTGGGGAAAACCAGTAAAATTGATATATATGATTGTAGATGTCAGACTCACTAGGTTGACCAAACTATGAGACCAATTCCACAGGATGGTTAAAACTACTTTTATTGTTTATAATATTTATTTATTTATTTATTTTTATTTATTTATTTTATTTGATTTATATCCCGCCCTTCTCCCAACGGGACTCAGGGCGGCTCACAACATATTAAAAACATAAATACATTTGCTACCCCACCGAAGTAAAACCAATTAAAACCGAATATTTAAAGTTGTGCTATTTAAAAATTACTGCTAAAATAAACCCAATTTAAAATCCTCCCTAGGCCAGTCCCGCTTGCTGAAAAAGCCATGTCTTGAGGGCGCGGCGGAAAGTAAGGAGATCCGGAATCGTCCGGATCTCGGGGGGTAGTTCGTTCCAGAGGGTGGGGGCACCCACAGAGAAGGCCCTCCCCCTGGGGGTCGCCAGCCGACATTGCTTGGCCGACGGCACCCTGAGGAGACTCACTCTGTGGGAGCGTACCGGTCTAT
>NW_015388568.1:114303-152478 GCF_001527695.2 Protobothrops mucrosquamatus
AAGGCCGCTGGAGAGGCCGCCGAGGTCGCCGAGGAGGCCTCTGAAGCCAGGAGGGCCGCCAAAAGGGCCGCTAAAAGGGCCACCGAGGCCACCGAAGAGGCCGCTAAACAGGCCGCCAAGGCCATCGCGGCCGCCGGAACGGCCACCGAGGCCCAGAAGACCGCCAAAAGGGCCGCTGGAGGGGCCACCGAGGCCACCGAGGCTGCTGGAAAAGCCATCAGAAGGCCGCCGAGGCCACCGGAAGGGCCGAAATGGCTGATGAAAGGGCCGTTGGAGGGGTCGCCGAGGCCGCTGGCAAGGTTCCTAGAGAGGCCGCCGAGGCCGCCGGAGAGGCCACCAAGTCTGCGAGGACCGCCAAAGGGCCGCTGGAAGGACCGCCGAGGCTGCCAAAGATGCCAAAGATGCCTCCGAGGCCAAAAGAGGCCGCCAAAGATGCCTCCGAGGCCAAAAGGGCCGCCCAGAAAAGGCCGCCCAGGCCGCCGCGGCCGCCAAAGATGCCTCCGAGGCCGAGCGGTCCACCCAGAGGGTCGCCAGCGAAGCCGCCGAGGACGGAAAGACCGGGAAGGCCGACGAAAACACCTACCCGGTCAGTTCCGCGTCCCCGCGTCACCTCGCATCCCAAGTCCAGTCCCGGGGAACTCACCGGGGGAGAATCTGCCTGGGGACGGGTCTCCGGACCTCCGGGAGCCTCCAAGGCTCCCCTCTGCCCATTTTCGGTCTCCGCTACTGCGGAGCTACCTGCGGACGTCCGCCATCTTTTCAGGCATGCGCAGTTAGTTATAATAACAGAATCTTGAAGAATCTCTCCTTCGTATAGCTCAGTAAGTGAGGGGTGTTTATCTAAGCTGTTTCTGAATGTTATCTGGATGTTGTGGACTTAAAAAAAATGCTTTAGCTCCTTTTGCTTAGGCAGTGGAATATGCATATGTCTGCAAAGGTCAACTTCCTTACTGTCTACACCAGGAACAGGCCATTAAGATCAACTGAAACCATTGCATGGGCAATAGAAACTTCGTAGAAAACCAGTTGTGATCTCTAACATGATGGAGGACCTTGCTGATGGAGATCCTCAGTACAGCATTGGTAGAGAGCCTAGTTGATCCTTAAGGAGCCATTGAGTGACCTGAAGTTGCTGGAAAAGCAAGAAGTCTCAGAAATTGGGAGAAGGGGAAGGGCAGAAACATTTGATAGCATGGGCAAATATTATAAGGTGGCCTTCCATAGAAACAGTTCAGATTGGAAGAATTAACTAAAATACTATACTCTAATCCAGGTATGAGTACAAAGTGGGGCTGATTGTCCTGCTGGTAATTTGCATAGAAGCAGTACTTTCAGGGCGTTCCTTGCCTCAGTTTATCAATCTAATCTTGGAAGACAGAAGGCAGATGGAATTTAACGTCCAGTAGCTAAAGCTGAAGTGAGTTTGTTTGTATGTTTGTTTATATGTCATAGTTCTTAACCACCCATCTCCCTCGTTGTGTGAACCTGTGTCAGAAACCTGATAATTGGGCTAATCCTGGTTCTCCCACTTGCTTTCCATCTTGTTTAAAAGAAGTGGGAACTCCCCCCCCCAGTTGGTTAAGTACTCTTGTTTGTTTATTTGTAATATGACTTATTAAAATACTACCCTTTCTGATCATTGAAAGTTAAAGTTATTCAAAGGCTAGCTGCATGTAACCATATTTTCCAGCTGAGCAGCAATTTGGAAATAATTATGGAAAAGTGCTTTGAAAAAATGTGTGAGAGTATAATCATAGCAACTGTTAGCAATTTTTTAAAGTGCCTAACAAAGCAGCCCTCTGAAGTTCATCTCAGAGTGGCACTGACCATCTGACTAACTAATAAGAGTACAATTGCCATTACCAGGAAATAAGTGTGTGGAAAGCTGGGCCACCCTTGCTAATCTGTGAATCTGTACCATATCTTCAAAACAGAGTAAAAACTATAAAACCCCTTTTATAGTTTTATAGAACTGAGGCTCTTTCTAAGAATTTCAGGCCAAAACACTTTGACACAACTGGTTAAAAGCATGCAACGTAATTGACAGATACATCCTGGTAAACTATCGCCTCTTATTTATGATGATTAGTAAGTTCTTTCATTTCAGAGTATTACGTCTGCAATGATGTAAAACTTCTATTTAGAGATAATATTTGTTTATCAAGAAAGGAGCTGCCAGTGTCTGGAAAGGTTTATATCAGTTAAATAAACACTGAGTGCTGGCAAACGAAATGTTAGTGAAATGCTCTATTTACTTTTTGTATCGAATTTTTAATTTCATTTCCCCATTTCGTAAGGGAAAAACCAATACAAGAATGATAATGAAGAGGAATAGGAAATCCCAGAACATTCTGCATCATTCCTGTTATCTAATCTTTGTATCTTTCTCTTCCTCCCCCTCTACCCATAGAGCAAAATGTTGGTACCAATCAAATATAAGTCAGATTTTAAGAGGTGAATGGATAAAGAGGATGGGCGGGCTAGAAAAACCCTCCCACTATTCAGTTAAATCATTTTAGAACCAACATCATGGTTCTTTATTACTTGAAGGAAGTTGTGAACACAGGGTTTAAGTTCCAGCTTGTGACATGGGTTAATATAAGTTAATAGATGTCTTCTATTATATAATAGATGAAGGTGTCTTCTGCACCGGAGACAAATTCCTTGGCCAAAAAAATATCTTCTCCTCTCCTCTCCTCTCCCATCCCATTCGATTCGATTCCATTCCATTCCATTCCTAGAAATACTTTCACACACTGAAGAAGGAATGGAGACTTGTCCAGAACTGAACTTCTAACCAAATCCTACTTCAGTTCTGATCCCTAATAGTTATGTATCTCATAACAATAATTGTGTGGAGTAGCTTACGTGGATCATGTCCATGAAGATAACTTTTAATACAGTTGCTAAATGTATGCAATTCTCTATGTCCATAGGCTGAATGCCTATTGAAGCAAGATGAAGCACTCCTTCAGATGATGCACCAGGAACAGTGGCACAGTGAAACCCAATGCCCATCTGCCATTCATCTGGTCAGTAGCTGAGGTTTCTGATCACTCCAGAATTCAGTGATTCTCAACCTTGACAATTTTAAGGCACGTGGACTTCAACTCCCAGAATTCCACAGCCAGCATTGCTGGCTGTGGAATTCTGGGAGTTGAAGTCCACATGCCTTAAAATTGTCAAGGTTGAGAAACACTGCTCCAGATCCTTCTTCAAAGAGCTCTTAGAATTACACAGTGTAATCAGGCTGATTAACCTGAGGACTCCTTCCAAGGACTGCTCAAAGTGAGACTGATACCAGTTGTTTCTCAAAGAGCTGGATTGGTTTCTTTCTTGCTGCTGATGCAACTCTCTACAGCAGGCACTAAATGCTAATGCCTGGGGACTTCAGAATGAAAGAGTATGAATATCTTGATAACATGGGCCACTGCCAAAGGAATCACCCACAGTATTTCGCTCTCAGAACCCTTTCAGAGCAAGGCATATCTGAGTGGAACAACCTGCCTCCAGAAGTTGTGAATGCTCCAACACTGGAAGTTTTAAAGAAGAGACTGGACAACCATTTGTCTGAAATGGCATAAGGTTTCCTGCCTGAGCAGGAGGCTGGACTAGAAGACCTCCAAGGTCCCTTCCAACTTGATGATGATGATGATTATGATGATGGAAGTCAGAGTCAGTAATGGCATAGGAAGGAAAGGTGGTAGAAATTGCTCTCATCTTAGATGATGTTCAGTCTCAGGCTGCTCCAGATGTTGATGGAATGCACCAGCTGCCAGTTTGTAGTCAGAAAAATGTTCACATGAGCATGACTTACACAACTGGAGAACACTGTGACAAGTGAGACAAAGTAGTTAGGTGAAGCAACAGGATGATACCTATTTTAGATACTACTTTGTGAGCCTCCAAATAGTTCTCTACCACGCTACTTTTCACATATTATTTGATCTCCTTCGGATGTCTGATTCCCATTGTTAGTACTATTCATCCAGTCCTGAGCTTGAAGATGTTTCTCTATCACAGGGAGCTTTCCTCCCATCTTTCTCCTTTGTGAGCACAGCCTCAAATTTTGATATGGAGGGAATGCAGAATCCTAGACTTTGAGAGCACATGCTTTTACAAACACCCCCCCCCCCCGGTTTTTGACCTGGCAGAAAGGAGCAAATGGTAAATTGTCTGAATATATGGAATTCGTTTCTTGTTTCCTAAAAAAGTGTCTTCCTATAGTGACACAATAGAGTAAGTTAGACTGCTTCTTTATCATTTCACCTGGTAGTTGTTATAAAGGTGGGCTTAGCCACCAGGTAGTTTCTAGTTTGCTACCATGATCTGGGACATCAAAGATGGAACATTTTGATTAACAAAGCAATAACTAGGCTTCCTAAATAGGCTGAATTTCATTTAACTTTCATGTTCTAAAAAATAAATTAGTGCCAGAAGTAAAAGCAATAGAAAGGGACAACAACCCTTTCCTAACCCTAACCCTAACCCTAACCCTAACCCTAACCCTAACCCTAACCCTAACCCTAACCCTAACCCTAACACTAACACTAACACTAACACTAACCCTAACACTAACACTAACCCTAACACTAACCCTAACCCCTAACCCTAACCCTAACCCCTAACCCTAACCCCTAACCCTAACCCTAACCCATAACCCATAACCCTAACCCCTAACTCTAAACCTAACCCCTAACCCCTAACCCTAACCCTACAAAAAATTTTATCGTGTGCGGACATGGACAGGCTAACTATGGAACTAAAGGACAAGACAGAAACGGACTATTTTGGAATCTGGTACAAATTTTACTGCTGGTATGAGTCAAGAAGAACTGTTCGGGTTTTGAGTTAAAGTTTAAGTTTGTGGTATATAAAATTATACGTTAATATGTAGAGAAACAAGCTCGAGATTGTATAATATTGTATTATATAGGGGAATATATGTATATATATATAGAGAGAGATGTATATATAGAACTTTAAATATGATAAGGAACGAATTGTTAGGATTATATATACTAGAACGTCATGTCATGTCCTTTTTTGTTTTAATTGTTTTATTAATAAAAAACTTAAAAAAAAGAAAAGAAAGGGACAACCTGTCTAATATCATGCAAACAGTAAGCCCTGACACTCTCTGTCCAGGTATGTGTGCTATATTATCTCCAATTATACATTCTAAAAAGAAGCTGAAACCTAAGACGTTATGCACCAAAATAATAAATAACTTAGAATGACTGTATAAGAATTTCTCATGAAAACCTTCCCCACTTGTAAAATTGCACTGTTGCAAATGTAGCCTTTATCTTTCTGGAATAAGCACAAGGTTTGTTAAGTTTTGTATTTGTAGGCTTTTGGCAAGAAAATACAAAGCACTTCCCTTTCTATTTTTCTAGTAGCAAGATGAAAGCCGATCTCCTTGGAAGAAAGGTATTGTGTGAAAGTATTGTGATACTGTCAGACAACAGTCAACTCAACTCAACATCTTGCTTGGATCATTCAGAATTAAAGGGTCACTTAAAATTCCCAGTCCTTGGGAGATGAAAATAGCTGACTGTGCGGTGGTTTGAGTCAACTATTAATATCTCCAACACAAGTGGAGAGTGGCCATCCCAACATCTGCATGAATTCTTTGGGTAATCATCACCTAACAATAGTGATTATAAGCAAGAAACATAGTTTGGTGTCACTTAATATGATCAATCTATATAATCCTTCCCAAATTTATGGGATCATTCAAGAGTCCACTGCATGTGCCTGGTCTGAGCAGATCTCACTGCAGGACCCTGGGGTCCTCCCTTACAGATTGATGGATAACATAGCCAGCAATAAAACTGACTTATTCTTACTTCTTACTTAAATGAGACTGTAATCTTGAAATCTCTCAAAGACAGAAATCTTCTGATGCAGAACATTCTGAATTCTCTCCTCTTTGTTAAACTCATAGCAGTGAATACACAATCTATTTAGGGTACAAACCATATGATTCATTTTTATCTGCCACTCAATGCTTTGTAGTTGAGATGGTGCCCTTTCGTTGGCTTAATAGAAATGGCTAAGAATGTCTCTACTTGATGAACTACAGAATATTAGGAAGTCCAGCCAAATGGATGGTCATCTATTCTGGTTATCCTTCAATGGAGCTTTGGAACAAGAGTTTGCCAGGGAGATTTGAAATTATCTCCCTTCTTAATTCATAAGAGTGTCCTTCCAATTGCAACAGAAGTTACTTCTTATAACAGAAAATGTTTTAATTTACAGAAGCATATACTTCAATACAAGAAGTCCTTGTTTAGCAACTGCATGATATGGTGGTTATTCTCAATTATGATAGTATCATTTTACAGGTGGGGGATATTGAGTTGGAGAAGGAATGATTAAGAATTAACCATACAGTCAAATTCATGTTTGCATAGAATTTATTCATTTGTTTTTGTACGTATTTTTAAACAATGGTGTTATATATTGTTGCTCCCAAACAATATGGCTATAAGAGGCACTTTTCCAAAGAGGTGAACACACTGCTGTACTTGATAAAACTCCAAAATGAATTTATGGGCCATAAATAATGAACCCAATAACTTGTGAGCATTTGTGTTGAGCTCTGAGTGAACAGCTTGATTTTAAACTGCAAGTAGGAACAAATCAAGAAAATAACAAGTCATCTTATTCCTTGTGCAAGCATTGTTTTTTTTCTTCAGGGCAAACTAATTTGGCAGAACAGGTGACAGAAATAAAATATCAATTAAGTTGCAAAGAAACTGACAAAGTGTTGATTGCCTTGCAAATGTTTGAAACTGCATAGGAAAATATATGGCAAAGTGTGATTTGAAAAGTTTAAATAAGGAGGGTAGCGATAATCATCTGATGTTACTTATTAAGACTTTAAAGAGCCTTCTATCCAAAACAGAAAAGTTGCTAAAACCAATCCATGTACCACATGGGAAAATAGATTTGTAGTAACTACTGTTATGTCCTGGGCTGTGATTGACACAGCAGGTGCAGGAAACTGCAGAGAGACCATGTGGCTGCCCAGGGCAGATAGGCTGTCTCCAGCCTATTGCGCATGCGCAAGGCGGGAATGATACGTTGCATTGATTGGTTGATGCTGCTCCCTGTAAGGGGGTATAAAAGGGATCTGCGCCATTTTGTGTTGTTCTGTTGAAGATTGAATAAAGAAGCAACTGTTGTTACTCCTGCCTTGTCTCAATGCCTTACCAACACACACAACAGAACAACGACTATCTTCAATTTTAACCTATATAAAACCTACTTTCAAAATGGTTACTGAGCTGACTCTCTGGCTGGAATGGTCCCAAATGTTAAGATAAATATGACAGCATATACATGATTAAAGTTTATTTGATTTGGTTTGACTGTTATGAAAATCTCAAAAATTCTCTTTTGGAAACCATGATTTCTAACTTAGCATGTATGTGAATCTGGCCAGTTATGCCTGCTTCTTTTAATCTTTCTTGCATACTCACAGTTATACAGCATGTTTTTAAGTGGCTGCAATTTCTGGATTAATTAACCCTGTTGCCTGCAACTTAGGGAAAATCAAAACAAAAATAACAAAATATTTTGACATGACACACTAATATTTATTCAGTATTAAACAACTGCAACAACAACAACAACAGGTAATTTAAATACTTTCTACTGGTTTGCAAAGTTTGATCTCAACTTTGCTCATCTAATAAATCCAGTAAACCCTTAACTCCAGTCCTCACTGGGATAGTGAAGGTTTTTTATACATCCTATCAGGGGAGAACAAAACTGGAGAAGGCTGATATTAAATAATGTAGGATCTTTAATGATGAGAAGGAAAACTTCGTATTTTGTATTGGTATGATTTCAAAATCACAAAGGTGGCCACCAGTATGAAAAGGTTGCCTTTGATATGAAAGAATAGAGATTGAAAGAAGAGCCATGTAGTTGATTAAGGAGCTGGCCTAGAAATCAGGAGACTTTGAATTCTAGTCTTCCCTGAGGCATGAAAGCAAGCTGGTCTTTGGGCCAACTCACCTTGCAGGGTTATTATTGTAGAGAAAATAAGGGGAGGAAGGAGTATTATATATGTTCTCTGACTTGAGTTACTTATAATAATAGTAAAAGTAGATAAAAAAATCTAACTGATAAATAAATAAACCTAGAAAATGAAATTAGCAAGAAAAGGAGGTTGAAACCAACCACATGTAAGAAAAGGGAGTGTCATTTCTGTTTTAAGTCCATTATTGATCCTTAGCCAAAGATGGGAACATTAACAAAAAATAAATAAGAGCCATTGGAGCTTAGTGGAGATCCTGAGAATGGTCCAGTCAGATCATAGCTGATCACGAATGCACTTCCTCTTTTCATTCTGTAATCCTTAATGGAGAGTACACTCTGAAGAATTATTCCTACATTCACAGTTGGGACAATGTGATTGTGCAGTGCCCCTTAGTGGCTTTTTGAGAACATCATCCCAGCTTTGTTTACCGACAAAGCCAAATGTAAAGATATGTTTTGCCTGGGACAAAAAGATCATGCTGTATTTGAAATGACATGTATTCTCTTGGGGAGGAAGGGATTCTTCAGTCCCTTGAACCATTTGTTCTATATTTCTGCCAAAAAATCCATATATTTTGGCTGAGAATTTCTAGATGCCTAATGACTAGGGTGACATCATAGCAGTCTTCCAATATTTGAGGGGCTGTTACAAAGAAGACAGGACTGACCAATTCTTCAAAGCATCTGAGTCCAGGACAAGAAGTAACAGATGGGAGACTATCAAAGAGAAATCCAACTAATATAATTAAGAAGATAATTAAGGAATATTTGAACTTTTGTATACAGTTAATGCTGTCCTATTGGCTAAGATTTACAGTCAGCCTTAGTTACCTATCATGGCTCTTCAACCACATGACAAAGTAGGTCTAAAACTGTTTGGCTCAATGGGCAGGAATGAATACTTTCAAAAAGTCAGTTTCTGTGTGGTTTCTTCTTCGCTCTTCTTTCTGAACCACTACTCAGTGATTCTGAAAAAAAGATATGAAAGAAGTACAGAATGAGATGCTGACTGCCAACACAAAAAATGCAAACATGAGCAAAATGCTGCACAGAATGACTCATTTCCCAACTCATTTACTCATCCCTTAACTTTCTAACGTCTTAGAAGAACAGACACAAAGACTGAGATGATCAATGACAGCCTAAATCATTCTGTCAAACATTGTAGTTCAATACAGAATAATAGAGTTAAAAGGTACCTTAGAGGTCTTCTAGTTCAACTCCCCACTCAAGCAGGAGATTATATACCATTTCAGATAAATAGTTGTCCAATCTCTTGCTAAAAGTGATGGTGCACCCACAACTTCTGAAGGCAACTCTTTCCACTGGTTAATTGTTCTCATTAATTTCTTTTTAGTTCTAGTATGGATCTCTCTTTGATAAGTTTCCATCTGTTACTTCTTGTCTTTCCCTTAGATGATAGATTGTTCTCTTTTCTTTGTGATAGTTCCTCAAGTACTGGAAAACTATTACCATATTACACCAAGTCCTTCTCTTTGCTAGACTAGACATACCCAGTTCCTGCAACCGTTCATCATATATTTTAAACTCTGGACCCCTTATCATCTTTGTTGCTCTTCTCTGCACTCTTTCTAGAGTCTAACCATCTTTTTTATATCACGATGACCAAAATTGGATGCGGTGGTCTTAATAATAATAATAATAATAATAATAATAATAATAATAATAATAATAATAATAATAATAATAATAAAGTTGGAAAGGACCTTGGAGGTTATCTAGTCCAACCCCCTGCTCAGGCAGGAAACCCTATACCATTTCAGACAAATGGCTGTCCAGTCTCTTCTTAAAAACTTCCAGTGTTGGCGCATTCACTGCTTCTGAGGGCAGGTTGTTCCACTGGTTAATTGTTCTAACTGTCAGGAAGTTTCTCCTTAGTTCTAGGTTGCTTCTCTCCTGGATTAGTTTCCACCTGTTGCTTCTTGTCCTGCCTTCAGGCGCCTTGGAAAATAGCCTGACTCCCTCTTATTTGTGGCAGCCCCTGAGATATTGGAACACTGCTATCATGTCCCCCTCATCCTTCTCTTCATTAAACTAGACATACCCAATTCCAGCAACCGTTCCTTATATGTTTTAGCCTTCTTACTAAAGCAGTATACAGCTACTAATACTTCACATAATTGAAGTTGACTTTTAAAATCATATTAGATTGAATATTGCTTTCCTTTTCTCAGTTGATATTTATTTTGTAAGAGAAGACCATTTGGATATTCCAGCTCAGTTTCCCAAATATGTTGGCAGGCATTGCTGATGCTACTCAACTTTAGATAGTTTCACAGTTGTCTAATTCAAGGCCAGAAAAGTGGGTGATTTCATACCCGGTTCCCGTACTAATATATACGAATGAGTTATGTATATATTAACTGATCCTTTTAATCTCTGCTTTGAGAGTCAGCAAAGCCAATGTTAAATACGCTTGCATTGCTCTGCTGCTCTCTTAAAGGATTGGTAGTTTTGTCCATACTTGGCAAGCAGCAGAAAGGAGCTGCTTTTACTTCCTACCTCCCTTCATCTTCTCTTGTATGTGTGCTTGAGTGCATGTGGAAAGGTCTTGTGCAAGCAAGCGTGCAACCAATTGTTCAAAGTGGCTCCATGCCCAGCAACAGAAATTGGGGCAATTTTCAAAATGGTACCCTGCGAAATATACAATTCATTTTAGCACTTTGGTGGAAAATGAACTCTTTGGAGAAATGGGCATTTATGAATTTGATTTGCTAGAATACGTAAGCAAAACTTCAGTTTTCATAGAAATGCTGGAAGGTTGTTGCCCTTTCAGCTATTTAGGAACACTTAAAGCAGTCTGGCATAGTAGCTGTAGTTTGCCTTTACGGTTAAATATATTCTAAGATAAAAGTTAAATGTATGCTTTTTTGTTATGGAATTGCTTGAGACATGAATTTTGATCTATTTCTGGCAGACCCAAAAACCTACTTCACATTCAAAGGTAAATGCCACAGTTCCAAGGATTTTATTGTGAGTTGAAATTCCTCTGATCAAAATGATATACAGGTTGAGTCTTCAGAAATACATTCAAAAACTCAAAGTCTTCAGTGGGCCTTAGAATTCTCTACAGGTTATCAGCAAATTGTAAAATGATGGAAAAGAAACAATCATATTAACTACAGGTAGTCCTCAACTTACAACAGTTCATTTAGTGACCGTTCAACTGAAAAAATTGACTTATGAGGCCTGGCAACTGATTCATATTTATGATGGTTGCAGTGTCCCAAAGGCATGTGATCACTTTTTGCAAAGTAATGGGGAAGCAACCATGTTACTAACTTAACAACTGCAGTAATTCACTTAACATCTGTGACAAGATACGTCATAAAATGGGGCAAAATTCACTTAACAAATGTTTCAATTAGCAATAGAAATTTTGGGCACAATTGTGGTTGTAAGTCAAGGACTATCTGTACTTAAATTATATAATTACAACACATTATGTTGTCTGTATTTTGTTTTTTTTAAATAGTAATTTATGAATAGAATAGGAATAGGAATAGGAATAGGAATAGAAATAGGAATAGAATAGGATTAGGAATAGGAATAGAATAACATAATTAGAAGGGACTTTGGAGGTCTTCTAGTCCAGCCCCTGACTCAGGCAGAAAATTAATTTATTTACAAGTAATGCAAACTAAAAAAAAAAGATAGAAACATAGAAAGAGTAAAAAGTGCAGAAAAGGATAAAAACAGAAAATGAGAAAATTAAAAAAAAACCAGGAATATAGTACAGAAAAAAAAGAAATATATGAAGAAGTGACTTCCAACTTTCATTACAGTAAGTATAAACAATTTTAATAACCTATCCCTTTCTCTTAAAGTACAACAAATGATCTTTTCTTCCCATATTCCATTTCTTATCTATAAAAAACATGTATAAAGTTTCATGTTTTGTCATTTCAGTCTTGGTGGCAGAAAAAGTCCATTAAGGTTTACTAGAAATAGTAACACATCTACGTTAACAGAGAGAGAGGAAGTGGAAGTTAGTTGTGGCATTTTCCAACTCGAAAAATAAAAACATCTTAATTAGCCTTTGATTCAGACATGAGATAGATTTGCATTCTTTCCTGCTCTCTTTCAGAAAGCAAAATATGTGGGGATGCATTCTTTGGAAGGAGGAGAGCTGATGGAAATCCCTGCTTTACATATAGGAAGGATCAACTGAAGATGCAACCTTTGGTTATTTCCTGATCTACAGGGTTTGGCCAGTCTATAGAAAAGAAGAAACAGGGTTGACATAATAGCAATATTCCAGTATCTGAGGGGCTGCCACAAAGAAGAGGCTGTCAAATTATTCTCCAAAGCACCAGAGGGCAGGACAAGAAACAATGGTTGGAAATTGACCAAAGAGAGAAGCAATCTGGAGTTAAGGAGAATCTTCCTGACAGTGAAGACAATTAACCAGTGGAACAGCTTGCCTTCAGAAATTGTGGTTGCTCCATCACTGAAGGATTTTAAGAAGAGACTGGACAGTCACTTGCCTGAGATGGTATAGGTTTTCCTGCTTGAGTGGGGGGCTGGACTTGAAGAACTCCAAGGTCCCTTCCAGCTCTATTCCAGGGCTTTTCAACCAGTAGTACGGGTACCACCTGTGGTACATTGGCACCTGGCAGGAGGTACGCGACCATCCTAGAAAAGTGGTAGTGGGGGAGGGGAATGAGCTGAACGGGTGGTAGCACCGCACAAGCCTGAGCGAGAGATGGCTGGAGCTGCAGGGCTATCAGGGCTCACTGGAAGTGCCAGGATCAGTGCCAGACTCCAGCTGGAGCTTGGCGCTGATCATGGCGCTTCCGCTGAGCCCAGAAGAAGCGCCGATCAGCTGGAATGTTGCAGCATCTCCAGGGTCTTGTGATTTACATTCAGATGCTTGGCAACTGATTCATATTTATGACGGTCACAGTGTCCCAGGATCATGTGAAGTGCCCAAAACCTGCTGCAACCACCCAGCAGACGGGGAATAAAAACCAAACACCCTCCCACCCCACCCCCGCTGCCAATCTTCAACAGAAATGCTCACAACAATGAAAACCTCAGACAGGAGGAAGAGCGCGGCTGGGTGGGCAGGCAGGTGTCTTGCTCGGCTGTGGCTTGGGGGGCACTTTTTTCAGTACCATTGTCACTTAGAACAGTCACTAAGCGAATTGTTATAAGTCGAGGACTACATGTACTTTATCACTTTTTTCTTTCTTTTTTTTTGGTCATCGTGTTTTTGACACCTTGCTAGGCGACTGGTGGTACTCAGATGTTGCCATATCCTAAAAGTGGTACAATGGGTAAAAAGTTTGAAAAGCTGTGCTCTATTCTATTCTAAACATAAAACTATATAATTTTATATAATAAATTATGATTGCAATGATAAATTATGACAGTAAGTACATATAAGGTCCTATTCTTTAGATATTTCCTCTTAAGTTTTAGTATTCCTTTTGACAGTCATAGTAAGAAAGAACAAATTTTTTTCAATGTGACAAAGGCGGCGGGTTGTCTAGATAATTTTTTTCCAGTGACAGCAACATAGTCAAATCAATTGAGTGAGAACTGTTCCATTTCTCTGCTGCAGATATGAGTTATCATTAAGATTTATAACTTCCATAAAACATTGCCTGAGGCAATGAAGATAAGCGAGGATGCCAAGCAGTACACTGTTTGAAAATACGATCTTATGCCAGCCATCTATGAGGCAACATAAATATTACAAGGCAATATTTATGTAAATGTTTAATATCGGGAGTACCAAAAAGAAAAAAAAATCTGGAATTGTTATACATCAAATTCAGTTAAAATCCAATACCTGCAGAGGCAAGATTATACCATATATTCAAAAGCAGTAAAGAAAAAGGGAAAAAAAGAAGCTTCGTTTGTGGCACTTTTCTGTCTGTACTGTAGGTGACACTATATAATTAGAGATGTGATACGGCTTATTTTGTAAGACAGTTATACTGTTTAGTTGAAATTTAAGAAGTCAACCAAGAGAAAACATGGTTAAGGCTGGCCTCACTATATATATATATATCGTGATAGTTTTGAAGAAATCCTTCTCCCTAGAATACTACTTTTTGAGGGTTATTTTAGTCTTCTGAATACTCAGTCATGTCTGATTCTTGGAGATTATCTGGACAAATCTCTTTAGGCAAGGTTTTTCAGAAGTGGTTTGCCATTGCCCGCTTCCTACGGCTGAGAGAAACTGACTAGATCAGTGGTTCTCAACCTTTTTAATGCCGCGACCCCAACCGGTCGTAAGTTGAGGACTAAACCGGTCGTAAGTCGAGGACTAAACCGGTCGTAAGTCAAGGACTTTCCCTGCCCGGGAGCGCCGCGCATGCGTGGTTCCGCCCCCTGCGCCGGCCGAGGCGTAGCTGGCAAGCGGCAGAGACGGAGCAGGCCGACCACCAGCTGGCCCAGCCCAAGGGAGGTAAGGCACCCGCCGGAAAAGGGGAAAAAAATGGCAGACAAAAAAAATGGCGGACAAAAAAAATGGCGGACAGCCTTGCTTGGCGACCCCCATGAAATGGTCGATCGACCCCAAATGGGATCCCGACCCACAGGTTGAGAACCACTGGACTAGATCAAGGTCATCCAGCTGGGTTTGTACCTAAGGTGGGACTAGAACTCCTTGTCTCCCACTTTGTAGCCTAATGCCTTAACTACTACTACATCAAACTGGCTCTCAATTGTATTGTAGTGCTTTATATATTTAGATCCTGGTTTTTTTTTTAAGAAGGGGCATTTATAAGGGAGCCACTACAATTTTGTGAAGGTTGTAAGCAGCAAGGTTGAACTTCATGTGTGGGTACAGATTTCAACCAGTTCTTCTTTTTCTTAATAATATCACCATCTGTCAATTGCAAAAGGCAGCTTTCTTTGGAACAGATTACATCCTGTGACGATACCTTTACACCCTCAAACAACAACCTCTGCCTATCCCAGGTCCTTGGGAAGGACCTAATAGGTGGATAAAAATGTCAAATCCAGTCTAAACATCTGGCTGATTGTGCGATAAACTATAATTATACAAAGACAGAATTGAGAAGAGAGCTACAGACAGTAAATGCTGCCTCTGCAAAGAAGATGAAGAAAGAGAGGACCACCCAGCTAGGTCCTGTAAGAGGATCATATTGATTGACTGACTATAAACCAAGGCATGACAAAATAGCAACAATGGTATATTGAAATATCTGCATTTATCTAAAAATTGACAAATTAATAGAAAATGCTCTGGGACTTTTGAATTCAAACAACGAAGTACCTGCCACATGACACCATAGATGTAACAGTTGTCAATAAAAAAGACAAAAAAATGGTGAATGTTGCAGTAACAGGAGGCAGCAGAATGGAAGAGAAAGAACTGGAGGAAATTGCAAAATACAAAGCCCTACAAATAGAAGTAGAACAACTGTGGCAAAAGAAAGCAAAGTTAGTACCAATAGTATTTGTGCCTCGAATGCAATCCCAAAACATCTGGAGCACCAGCTGAACACCATCATCACTGACAAAATTTCCATGAGTGAATTACAAAAGGTAGCTTTCCTTGGAACAGCTTATATCCTGCAATGATATCTCTCACACCACCAAACAGCAACGTTTGCTATCCCAGGTCCTTGGGAAGGACTTGATGGGTGGATAGAAATGCCAAACCAAGTCTAAACATCTGGCTGAATGCATGGCCAACCATAGTAATTCATTTCACATATGTATTTTCCAGTTGTTTCTGAAGTCAACACATGCAATTCCAGCTTGGAGTTAAGAGGTTGGTTAACAGGGTGTGTTAGTCTGAAGTAAGGTCATTGCCAGACCTTCAAGTCACAGATCCCTGTGATGAAAGGGGGAGAGAAATTGTGTGTGCCTCAGTGAGTTGCATTAGTTTGAGAATGAAAGAGAACATTCAAGCTTCTTTGAGTAGATGCTCAGAGATTGTAGCATGCAGGCATTTAAAGAGCAAGGTGAGAGGGCCCAGATGCCTTTTGTGTGCACATGACCTTGGTGTGCACATGTGTCACCTCTCCTGCGGGAGCTGCATTGGTTTCCAATTTGCTTCTGGGTGCAATTCAAGGTGCTGGTTGTCATCTTTAAAGCCCTTCATGGCTTGGGTCCTGGTTATCTGAGGGACCATCTCTTGCTGGTCACATCCACCCAACCCACTACAGCAGGGAGGCAAGGAATATTGCGGGTCCTGTCCCCTAAGGAGGTACATCTGGTGGGACCCAGAAGAAGGCCTTCTCTGTGGTGGCTCCCTCCCTCTAGAACATCATCCCTCCAGAAATTAGATTGGCCCCCACTCTGACTCTCCTTTGGAAGGCCCTGAAGAAATGGTTTTGCCAGCAGGCCTGGGGAACCCAGAGTGGGATGGAGCCCATTAAATGGCTGATATGAGTGTGTTGTCGCCAGGGAGGGAGTGTCATTATTATTTTCATTATTATTTTATTATTTTTTTATATTTTATTATTTTATTTCTTCCACATTGTCTTTTTATTTTCTGCCAGCTGCCTAGAGTCGCTGTGAGCTAGTAGGTGGCTATATAAATTTTCCAAATAATTAAATTCCAGACAGATTATGTCAATGCTTAGTGCTCCCAGTGGATTATTTATTTATATACTGCCTATTTCATTGTTCTAGGCAATTTTGGGTGGCTTACAATGTTATCACTCCTTTATAGCATGATATATGACATCTAGCTTTGTGTCTTAAGCTAGTAGTACTTGCATTTAGCATTTGGTGTAGTCAATTTTCTGCTGAAGCAACAATGTAAGGGTGGAACTGAGCTGTACTGGCAGAAGGAGTGGGGAAAATGTGATGGCCAGACTATTTTACTGAATTCCATAGTCAATCAATCAGAATAGAACTGGAAGGGGCCTTGGAGGTCTTCTAGTCCAATCCTCTGGTCAAGCAGGAGACCCTATACAGTTTGAGACAAGTAGCTCTCCAGTCTCTTCTTAAAAGCCTCCAGTGATGAAGCAGCCACAAGCTGTCCCATTAGTTAATTGTCCCCACTGTTAGGAAGTTTCTCCTTAATTCCAGGTCGCTTCTCTCCTTGATTAGTTTCCATCCATTGTTTCTTGTCTTGCCTTAATAAGTTAATCCTCTTGTGGCAACCCCTCAAAATAGTCATTGCAGACTATTACTAAATCAATTGGAAGAAGAAACAGAAACAAAACAAACAAAACTGCTAATCGATTGAAAATCTAGTAGCTCAGTAGGAACTGGCTGTGCAGGGCAACAACCAACTGTTGGAATGTATGTGTGTGCAAGACACTGGGGCCATTGGGATGAAACATAGCAGCTTAACCCATTAGAAAGGATTAAAGGTATTTAGGACTGAAAACAGTACATTTTTCAGCTCCCTAATATCGAAAGAGGTACATTTGCACTAGCCTGGAAGTGGGTGGAGGTTGAGATAGTTCATTTCTGCACATACATACATACATACATACATACATACATACATACATACAAAATTGGTGGCCTAGCAGAAATGATGGGTCTGGCTGCAGTCTGGCTAGCTAAGAATATTTATTCCAAACAAGAACGAAGCCAAATAAAGTGATTGCCTATGTGAGGAGGTAAGTGCTTTTGTATACTCCATTGATTGAAACCCGATTCCCCCCCCTTCTATATTCCACACAACTTCATGCAAGATGCTTGAATCTGAGAAGTGTTGAGTGTTTTCATAATGGCTAATTCTAGCCTGACAACTACTGGTTGCCAGCTAAATTCTCTTTCATTCATACTACGGAACAAACCAAAATGATCAGTCTTGCAAAATGATCAGGATTGTTAAAGAGGGACAGGAAACACAATATTTATATTTTGGTCCATTTCTGGGGAGAAATCAAGAGTTGTATTGGCTCATACTATTTCTTGTTGTACAGGACTTTTTTCTCTGTGATAGCCATGTGAGTGGATCCTTTAATGTAGCAAATGGGCAGAAAATGCAGTGGCAGGAGTAATTGATATCTTCTTCTTACAGAAAGATAGATTGACAATTTTCTGGCAAGCTGTATTTAAGAATTTTCTAAAAAAAGTGAATAATCTTTGACCGGCATGAATACTGAACAATGTAAGTAGTATAATCCCTTAAAATTAATATTGCCTGATGGAGCTTTGTCCCCTGATAAATTTCCTATTCAGGAGGAGGAGGAGGAGGAGGAGGAGGAACATTAATGATGATGATATGATGATGATGATTTCTTGGCAAAATGACTGTTGATTCCTGCCTCACCATTCTCAGCCCTTATTCTTGGTGATTTAATGGATATATTGATATGGTTTTCTTGGGGACCATATAGAAATGGCTTGTTACTTTTTTTTTTACAAACTATAGCCTTGATCTTCCATCAAAGTACAGACTGGATCTGAGGAGTTTCTCCCACCTGCTAAGATCCTCTAGAAGTTCCTCTTGGTCAAAAGATGGCTCCTTTTTCACTTGTTGTTGCTTGGTTTTAAGGCTTTAACTGAAGTTAACTGCTGCCATTTTCTCAGAATTCAAAAAGGCATGAGAGGGAAGAAGAAAGCAGAACGATGCTGATCATGGATTAATTAAAATGTTTGTATATATGGAATAATAGGTATTTTGATCCGATTTTGGGGCTGCACTGATCAGTTCTTAAATCTCTTTTCTTTTTCCTCCGTTTCCTGCCATATATTCAACTATTCTCTTACATGAAATGTCCAAGCTTATATTGCCAGTTTTAAGTTTCTTGCTATGTAAAAGCTTTTCAGTAAGTTTATTAATGTTATGCCTTTCTTCTTTATTTCTTTCAAGCTGGTTTAGCTTTAGATTGAATGAAAATATTAATTTTAATTTTGTGTATAATAGCTGCAATTTTTATCTATTAATATCAGGACAGGAGCCCTATTTAGTACCTATTGAGCAGAACTAGGAGATGCAGAGATGATCTAATAAATGGAAATAATGTGATTTTGTACTCTGCATGGAAGTGAATGTGCATTGTAGAGTCCAGAGGCACGATATTTGCGTCACCAGGAAGAAAAAATAAGATGGAGGAACTTTGTAGGACACAGAAAGGGACCAGAAAGAGCAACAGTATATTGGCCCAATAAATATTATTGTTCATTGTAATTGATGTTAGTATCTGCAGTTAGAAAGGGCTGGAGTCTCAGTAGTAGAGAAGAGTTTTTTTAATGCTGGCATAGAAACCTTCAACTTCAAGCTCTGTTGCATCAGTCATTGGGGCATAGACTTGGACAACTGATTTTGAGAGACTTGGCAGATTTGGATGGTCATAATGTGATCATCAACCATTGAGAAACTTTCCACTGCTTGGACGAGTTTCTGGCTTGTGATAAATGCCACTCCATTTGTTTTCCTGGCATCCCAAGCAATAAATAGTGAATTCTTCAGACTGGAAATAGCTGTTGTCTATCCAGTATAGCTTACTGTTGCCAAGGAAAGTCAATTTTCAACCTGGTCATTTTCTCTTTGATAATATCCAATACTTAGATACATTGCTTAAGATGATTCCTAACATTTTCCAGCTCTAACTGACTGGAGGATCTCCACAAAGAAGTCTTAAGAATGAAGTTTGCTACTAGCAGACTGATTTAAAATGAGAATCAATGAGGTCAGTCCTACACAGGGAGAAATAATTTTAGCCAGAAATTAATGCTATACAGGTAGTCCTCAACTTACAACCATTTGCTTAGTGGCTGTTCAAAGTTACAAAGGCATTGAAAAAAGTGAGTTATGACGTTTTCACACTTACACCTGTTGCAGCATCCATATGATTAACTTTTGTGACCTTCTGACACACAAAGCCAATGGGGAAGCCTGATTCACTTAACAACCATGTTACTAACTTAACAACTGTAATGATTTATTTAATAATTGTGGCAAGAAGGACATAAAATGGGGCAAAACACTTAACAAATGGCTTGCTTAGCAACAGAATTTTTTGGCTCAATTGTGGTTGTAAGTCAAGGATTGCCTGTAGTACCACAAAAGCCATATCTGTTTCTATCTGTAAGGCAGCGTTCTTGATGCATCTTGAAAATGCAAGAACAACTCTTATAAACTTGTACTAGATTTCTTCCAGGCTATTAAACTTTGGAAAAGTGGAAATCTGAACACTTTGAAGAAGATGAGAAATAATAATCCCAGCAAGAAAGGCCTTGAAAGCTGTCGGAATAAAGTGTACCACCTACACTGTACTGGTGCCACACTGAGCACTGTAACATCAAGGCTGCACAGTCATATTAAGACTTTGCAATCTTGCTATGAAAAGAAAAATTAAGTCATTAAAAATCCCGTTTTAATTGAAGATGAACTTAATTTACAATTATCTCAGTGTTTATACAGAATCATTCACGTCTGATGATGACATGAAAATATAGAGATCAGATTCCTGTCTGATGCTAGAGAGGCTAGGGCAATTGAAATCCATGCATCTAAACGTTACTAAGGTTAGGAAATACTGGGCTAGAGAGTTCTTTTAGGCAGAGTCTGCAGGCTGAACCAGATCATTTGGTTGAACCCACTGCAATTTCTTCAAGGTCCTATCATGGTAAATTTGACCCAGAATTTTTAACTGAAATAAAGCACAAGATTGAGGAGGCCCCCAAAATGCCAGGTAAGAATGATTCAAATGCTCTCCAGTTAGATAAGTTATAAGTGCCTGTTTTATATAAATATAGTTTACCAACAGAGGAGAATATTTGTAGCTCAGGGTTGAAATTAGGGATACCTGGTGCTCTCTGAGCTTGATTCTTTTTGGTTGTTTTCTTGCAGATGTTGCATTACCCAAACTACTGTTTGGTAATCAGTATTTGCCCTGCAACTGGGCAAGAATTCTTATATTCAATGTCTACAAAGTATCGTATTGGGGGTCATTTCCCAGCATTGATTAAATTTCAGGTTTATGCTCACCTCTCTGAATTTAGGCAATTCGCCTATTTTTTAATTCAGTAATATATTGAAGATACCTTTTCCAGGTAGAAGGTAGCTATTGTATTATAAATATCTTCAATACCCAGGAGTAAGCTTGCCTCACATGACAAACTGAGATGAAAATGTGTTTGTTGAACTGCACAGTTCCAGACTGTTTGTATGAGTTTGATAGATCTCAGTTAACAACTGAATGTTTAAATTTGTTTAGAGCCATGCGAATAGGGAAAGGCAGGATAGGTTGAGTGGTAGTGAAACAGCAGAACACTGATTATAACTGTATAGATTATACTAGTGTTGAAATATAGGGGGAAATATAGAGGGCCTTTTGTTAGATAGTATCATTCTATACTTCAGTTAATATTTGCACTAGATCTGATTCTATGTAACACTGAAAACCACTGAAAATCAGTGGTTTCTTTTTCATGTTCTGATCCTCTAAGCGATTAAGAAAAAAAAGTTTCTTCACTATGTTCTTAATTGGTGTGTTCTTTGTACCCATAATCAGAAGCCTCCCTGCAGAAAAAAAATACTGGCTAATAAAGACTTCATACTGCTTTACGATTCCTTATGCGGTCAGTCATTTCACATAGGAAATGAAATCTCAGTAAACAATGCCCAACTTCATGTGATGAGTGAATTATAGATGATGTATTTCCTGGCTTGATAGGTGGAATTAATCAGCTTGATAGGTGGAATTAATCAGCATGTCTTCTCCCAATCTAGATTCACTTTGTTTCATTTTAAAGCAGCAATATTTGTGAACAAAGAACTGTAGACTATAATTAATGAGTAACTAGGGTTTTTTTTTAAAAAAAGCAAAGTAGTTATGCACACACATAGATGAAAAGTCGCACAAGATTAGTTCTGAAATAATGTATGATCCTAGAAAAAAGACATTTAGAATGTGAAAATAGGTGATTTGAACGTTCTTTTCTGCATTCTGAAGGATCTCATTTTAAGGATTGTTACAGTCCTATTAAGGTTAAATTAAGAGTAAATGTTAAGATATTTAAATTCAATAGCTGGAGCAGTGGGTTTGTGCGGTAAGCCATAACACACAGTTGTGTTTGATTGGTTGGAGAATGCTGGCTCCTGCGTGAGGCAATCTGCGCTATGATTGGTTGCTATGGGTGTGCAGGGGGAGTTTCCCTTTTTTCCCGCCTTTTTCTTCTGTTTGCTCTCTGATTTACCTCATGATGCTCCTGTTTGCCTGCCTATCTAGTTTGCTGTATATATAGTTGTAAAATATATTTATTTATATAAAACTACAAGGTTTGTGTCAGCGTCTCTGACTTCATTTGGACACTTGCTGCGCAATTCCCTGACAGTAGATTTCACTAAATATCTTCCAAATATTTTTGCCACACGCTACAATGCCTGATATGATCTAATGTTACCTTGTACTCATTTTATAAGTAATCTTGAAGTGATTTCAAGATGGAAGGTAGAAATCACATGAATATCTAAGCATGCCAAAAAGCATGTTTGCTTATGTAATATAGTTATATCTTTCCTGATTTCTGTTATTATGATGGTCTAGAAGACATAAATAGAATTCCTAATAAATTTCGTAGAAGGTATCTGGATGTCCTTAAAGTGGATGTTGTTGTTGATGATGATGAGAATGAAGATGACAACACCTTTAACAACATTGAACATTATCTGCTTATCCCAGTCTTTGGGAAGGAATCAATAGGTGGATAAAAAAATGCTAAATCCAGTCTGATTTGCTGACTGTGTGATGAGCCATAATACAAAATAGTGTTCAAACGGTCTATCGATTTGTTGTTTGCCGTTATTAAACTATAGGTTTATTAAATGCATTCAGCACTCAGCTTTCTTTACTGTGCTTGATGAAACTGAATTAATTTTGTTTCTTTTTAAAGAGAAGATATGCTTCAATTAACAATTTATGTTTCGATGGCAGCTGGTGATTTTTGTTTTCCTACTTCCTGCTGCTTGCTAGGGGTTTCCTCTTATTTGTCATCATTGCCTTTGGCCTCTTTTGGCCTTACTGTCACCATGATATTATTCTACCAGCAAGAATCCTGAAGCATCATCATCACAAAAGCCTCAGCCGATTAGACTCGGTGAAAATGAGGCCAAGCACATGAAGAAGTCAGCATCAAGACCAGGGCCATAAAACCATCACTTGGTGAAAGAGTGGAAATCTAGATGAACTGAATTTACTTGACAGAGAATCTAAACTAAGGCAAAACATTTGGGCCCAAACTATTTCTAGCTTAGCCTAGTATTTCTCTCATACTCAGCACATTGTTTTTAAAGGATCAGATGGTTGGCGGTTGAGGAGTTTTTCCAATTGCCTTGGCAACCGTTTCTGAGAAATGCAAAATCTCTGGCTCAGATGTAGAGCTTAATAGGGTGTTTCAGAAATGATTAGGATGAGAACAGGACATCAGCAGGATGATAGGAGGAAGAAAAGAAAACACATAAGAAGAGAGGTAGCTTTCTAAAGGAGACAGACGGGAAATCTTTGTTCATATGTTTCTGCTTGAGGCAGTTTTTCATGTCCTGCCACTCACAGCAATGCCATTGATGACTACCAGGGAGAAAGCGGTTTCTCTAATCACCCTCCATCTCTGGAATACTTTCTCTGGGGAAATTACCTGACTTCTTCCCCGACTATATTTAGACATCTGTTCAGGCCTTCTTAATTTTTAATGGATTGGTTTTTATGGGTTTCATTGCTGCCTGTTAAATATTTGCATCAATTGTATTATTCTTTTTGATTTGGTTTTTTTGCTTTTCTTATTTGTAACTTGCTCTGAGGGCATTGCTAAGTCAACTAAGATAAAGCTTCTCAAATCGACTGAAAAACGAATTGAAAATTGGGAAGAAAACAGGCTAATGGAGGCTGTATGAAAAGGATTGAAATCAATGTGGGCATGGAGTTGCTAACCCAGCAGTGAAATTGCCAGAGATCCCAATAGACGTATAATTCAATAATGGCAAAGGTTTAATGGCTGATTGATTACAAATAAAGAAGAACACATTTCTTTTCTCAAAGCCTTGCCACACTATCACCTAAGCATGGCTTAATAATTCAGTAAGAACACTTCCTTTATGCCATGACCACATAAGGTTGCTTTCCTCTCTCTAATTCCCAGCTTATGAGTGAGAGTTAATTCATCTTTTATGCAGTCCTTCCCCCCTTTATTTCAACGCTGTCCAAAAGTTGCTTCAAGCGTTCTCTTAATCTTTACCTTACAACTTTGTAAATTTTAAAATGTGTAGATTTCAAATTCCAGAATTCTCCAACTATTATGTTTCTAATATTTAGGCTTTGTCACCCATTCCTTAAAGCAGAGGTCTCCAAACTTGGCTATTTTAAGACTTGTGGATTTCAACATCCAGAATTCCCCAACCTGCCTGGCTGGTTTAGGAATTCTGGGAGTTGAAGTCCACAAGTCTTAAAGTGGCCAAGTTTGGAGACCCCTGCCTTAGAGCAGTATTTCTCAATCTTGAGAAGTTTAAGATAGTAGACTTCAACTTCCAGAATTTTCCTCCCAGCATCAAATTCTGGGAATTGAAGTCCACCTATCTTAAACTTCACAAAGATCAGAAAAACTGCCTTAGAAGCAGCTGGTGTCTGCAATGACTGACGCGTAGTAGGGTTGGTAATGAGGTCAGCAAATTTCATGTTGATAGTTTTCCACACTCTCAACGATGGGAACAGAACATTCTAAGCAGCTGGAAAAGGCCCTAAGATGTATTATAAATATATTGCTAAATAGCTAAGAGTGGTTTGTCACACAGTTTGCATGGTCATGCTGATTCATGAAACCATCAGATTACTATAGCATAGACTGGGAAAAGAGGCAAGATAGGGAGGAGAACAGTGAAATTCATTCATGTGATTTGCTGCTGGCTCAAGAATGAGTGACTCTAACACTATAACTCAGTAATCAGAAGGGGTCCTCATACCTCCTTCCTAATCTTACAGAGCAGCCATTTTGAAAGATATTTATTATGGGTGAACCTCATGAAATGTGCATGTGCCAGAGTGCTCATAGCCCCCACCCTCTGATTCACCAAACTTTAATTTTCAAGGAGACTGTTAATTAAAAATGACAAAAGCAAAATGCTAGACACAGACATAATAGTTATTTCCAAAAATATTTAGAATAATAGTCGTGGAAGGGAAAGTTGTCCTTTAGGTCATTGATTCTAACTACCTTCTCTGTGCAAAAATCCAAATTAAAGGATCGCCAACATGTGGCTCGTACACATATGTTAGGATGCTTTCTTAGGAAATAATTAAGGGGCTAAAACTGGGTTCTTTGTCTAGAAATTTGCCAGGAAAACAGCACAAAAAAGCTGAGGGGATAAATGTTGGAGTTGGTGATAAAGAGCAATTGCCTTCAGAAAAATGAGTACTTTGTATTTGGGGCCAATCCAGGCAGCCCTTTGGGAAGCATGGCCATAATATGATCATAACATTTAAATAGGAATATTTACTGCAAAGTTTAGGGCTTCTGGTATACACTGTATTCTTCAGCCTGGTACAAGTTAGTTATGCACATTCAATAAGATATATTAGCAAATGAAGGCAAATATATGTGTCCCAGGATAATGTGGCAGCATCCAATCTGAGTTGGTCACTAGGACCAGAGGTTTGTTCTTCCGAGCTTTCTTTTGTTCAAAATTTTATTAGTTTTAACAAAGCATAAAATATAAATATATAAAGAAAGATGAAGGTAAAATAGGGGAGGAAAAGGGGAAGAGAGAAAAAGCTTTCAAACTCATGCTGGAGCCCATCCTCAGGGAACTTCTCAATCTCCAGGATGTGTGCACTGGGCTGTTCTAAATGCATAGTATAGAACAAACCTCTGGTCCCGGTGACCAACTCAGATTGGATCATGAGAGATATATTAGATCTGGGTGTATCAGGCAAAACTTTTCTTTAAAATCAAGACCTGGCCAAGGAAGGTCCAAGACGTGCATACACATAGAAAATTGAATTAGACTGAATTAGACATTTAATTCATATATTATAGGATTCTTCCTCCAAATGAAGGCATCAAACTGACCTTGGCAAAGGATCCAATCTGGGTCGGTCACCAGGATGAGAGGTTGTTGTCAGAGTTTTTGGACTTGTGTTGGAGCCCATCCTCAGGGAACTTCTCTCTAGCAGAATGTCTCTTGGCATAATATAGATATTAAAGAGGGCCAGTCTTGGTTAACAATAGGATGGAGGGATCACTTGGATATGCCAAGGTTTTTGGCTGAAATGGAAAATTAGAAAAAAATCCCGGAGCAGGCTAATGGCAGACTACTTTGTAGTGCTGTTGAAAGGTCTCCAGTGCTGAGCTGGATTTGCAGGTGATTTTGCTATGTTGTAATGCAAGTTTATCTAAATCAGGGTGGTCCCATTATTGTGCTAGGTCTAATTTCATACAATCTTCTGCTTAATTTCAATGCCTTTGTGCAAGACATGAGTTCATACCTCTGGCAAGAGTTAGTTATCTTTTTGTTGCTGCAGTGTGAATGGGAGAATGAAAATAGAGGAAATTACAGAAAAGGTATTGTGATTATGTGGCACGGAACAGAATTCACCTTAGAAAATTCAGTCTCGACAGAAAAAAAAAGGCTACAGGCCTTAGACTTGAGCCATCATCCCTTCCTATAAAGAAGGGAGATTTTGCATATGGTCAGGATGAGTCTGAAATCCACAGCCTTGGTGTTATTAATATGTTCTCACCAAGTGAACCAGCCTATTGAAAACTCCTGGGTTTGGGGGTTCTTACAATTGGCTTGCCGAGAATGAGGGTTAAAAGGTGACCAGTTCTGAGATAAAAAGAAGGGAAGATGGAATGAGGGAACAGATTAACGGATGTTTGGCCACAGCATGTATAACAGTGCTTCTAGCCACCTAATCTGGGAAAGCCAATGAATTTCATTAGAATGACCTTGAGGGTATGAAATAAATTCCATGGCATTTTGGCAGGAGGTCCTGGGGATTTAATTATAGTTGTTCAGCTCCACTGGTCAAAAGAGATATTCCATTTCCAGTCATGACAGTCATCTGCATGAGAAACAGTGCACTGTCTTGTGAATGCAAAAGAAAGAGAAGGTAACCAATTCTGTTACTCTTAAATAATTTTTGCTAATGGGCCATCATGCCTGAGAAAGCAAGATATATTGTTTAACTTAGGAACATAATTGTAATGGAGAGCCAGTTTAGAATACTTATAGGCAGTAGGACCATAATATGTCTCTCGTGTCTTTTTAACCACACAGACAGGTGACCGAGACTGTAAGGGAAATGGTGTTATTATTAAAATGTAGAAATTCATTCCATTTTTGCTCTGCTGAACTGAATATATCCAAAAAGATCAATTTGTTCAGAAACCTGCTTGGTGAGAAATGACAGCATCTCATCTGATTCACTTATTATACTAAGACATAGTTATCCAGGGTTTGTGAATAATTTAAAGTTTGGTTTGGTTGGCATGGGAAGTCATATGCTACAGTTTAGAGACCAAATTAGGATGGGAAAGGATAAACATGGATGGAATCAGACCAAAATTAAATGACAATTTAAAATTTAATCATAAATCACATAATTACTGTCAACATGATTATGTCTCATATCTCTAATAATTTTTTCTGTCATTCAGTGGTGATTTGCTTTATCATAATTTAATGAATAAACCACATAAAATTCCAGTACTGTAGGTTGAGAAGTAAAAAAAAAACATTTACAGCATATCAATTCTAGTTGCCAAGAAAATTATATTGATCAGTCCATGATCAAATTAAGGGAAACATTACCTTTAAAGAAGGATGGATGCCTTTTATAAATAATAAGTATCCTAAAGGTATCCATGGTAATAAAGAAAAACAAAACAAGCCTGAGAAAACAATCCAATTTCCGTCTGTTTTAGATTAAGGAAAGAAAGGGAAAGTTACAATGATGAATTATAAAATATATTTTCCCTCATGTATAAATCATAGCTGTAAATTTAGGTATATATGTGAATTGCTTTTTAACATTTATTTAAGCTGAATAGTTGAAAGGACATTTTGAAAAGAGTTTAAACCAGATAGCTATCTTGTTCACTAAGCAAAACAATTAAAAAGGATTTTTTCTCCAATTAAAAGTAATTATCCTGCAGCTTTATTTAATAAACAAAACCATTTCAGGTGAGCAAACATTACAAAACAATAAAATAAAGACTTTAAATAATCTCCACTTGAATCAATATAAAAATAGCAAATGTAAACTTCCGTCCAGAGCTACATGAAATGTATGTGGTTGATTCTATAAAATGGACATGGTCATCCAAAGGATCTGATTTGTATGGATACTGGTTTGCAAATGAGGACATTCAGAGAAGCACACCAACATAATTTTATAGATAGATTCACATGGGAGTAAAGAATAAAGATATAGGGATATTTGATTCAGAGAATAAAGGTGTAGGGATATTTGATTCAGAGATTCAATGAAGGCAATGGGATCAAATTTCCAAGTCAGATCAATAAACTGATTAAAAATTAGAAGCAAATGAGATGACTCAGATTCAAATCAGATAATTCACTTGATTCCTGTGAGTTTCTAAAAACATCTTTTACCCAAATGACTTGGAAATCTGAACTGAATCAGATTATCTGAACTGAAATCCTGAACTGAAGTACGTTTGAATTAAATCAGCTAACTGGACTGGATTTTGCCTAATTCATAGACCCTGTGATAGAAAGAGGGAAAACATTAATCATCTTAATTATTGCTTTCTAAATTATTATTACAACCAACAATGTTTTTAGTTCAGTCCTCTCAGCCTTGCTTTGGTTGGGTCTTTCATCTTTCAAAAATGGTGAGAAGCTCAAGTACAGGAGAAAAGAGTCAAAATAGCTTGGCTGTAATTTCTGACTCTGAATCATCAACTCAGTGAGTTGCCCAACTCTGGCTGGAAAACAGAACTGGAAACTGATGAGGTTGATGTACTGTTTGTTGCTATTGTGTTAAAAAAAAGTATCATTGTGTCCAGGTTCATTGGTAGGAAGGGAATGTTCTTTACTTTTGATTCTTGGCAAAAATTAAGTTAACCTGTCAAAACAATCTCAGCTTTCCTTTTTCCTTTGGAGAAAAAGAGAATGCTCATATATTCCATGATTCAGTTCATAGATTTAGTGTGCTGAAGGTCCTTTGAACAGAATTCAGATTCTTTTTTTCCCATTAACAAGGTAAGAAACAATCACATGATTTGGATTTATGAGCATACCAAAGACTTATACTTCTTCCTGTGTCCAGTTATATAGGATAATTGTTTCTCTCCTTTTTCTCCATGCATGCAGGAGGAAAAAAAAAATCCTAATAGGAATTTCCACAATGGGTAGAATTAAATGCCACATTCTTTTTCAATTCAGAATAGAGCTGGAAGGGATCTTGGGGGTCTTCTAAAATCTAATCCAACCCCAATCTAATCAAGCAGAAGACCCTATATCATTTCAGACAAGCAGCTGTCCAGTCTCTTCTTAAAACCCTCCAGTGATGAAGCACCCACAATTTCTGGAGGCAAGGTGTTCCACTGGTTAATTGTTCTCATTGTTAGGAAGTTTCTCCTTAATTCCAAGTTGCTTATCTCCTTGATTAATTTCCATCTACTGTTTCTTGTCCTGCCCTCTGGTGCTTTGGAGAATAAATTGACCCCCTCTTCTTTGTAGCAACCCCTCAAATACCAGAATACTGCTATCATGCCCCTCCTAGTCCTTCTTTTCTCTAGACTAGCCATATCCAAATCCTGCAATTGTTCTTCATATGTTTCAGTCTCCTAAATTTTGTTCTTACTTTTTGATGCCTCCAACTGAAAGTGCTAAGGTGGACCATTTGCTTTACCCAACTGCTGACCATTCTAGTCCATTGCTTCTGATCCGATGCATCACTAGGTGGGTCATTGAAATAAACCACCCCTTTAAGAATTTGGGGGCCTTTGGGGGCCTTTCATCAAGTAGAAGTTTGTTCACAGATCCCTGTGTGTGCCTCTGTTCGCGAAGGAAGATGAAAGCTTCATTCACATATTAAATTTTGTGCTAAAACATTGGAAAATAGACAGTTCTTAGAGGGATTAATGCTTTGAAAACTGTAAAATCTCTTCTGCACAGAAGGAGCAATTAGAAAATATGGAGACTTGTATAAAGAATCAAGTCTCTGAACAGGAGTAAATATTTCTTCAATATCGTCTATCATTCTCAGTTGTATTTTAAATACTCTGTTGTCTTTCATGTGCGGAAATCAATATGGGAAAGCTTGGTAACCATCATGGAATAAATATGTATAATTGAAATACTTTTTTTATAATAATGGCCATAATTTCCAATTTGAATTCTATCTACCCAATTACTGAGGCTTGCAGTGACTTTTTAAAGCTCTCACAATAACTCCCATTTTAATTATAATCTACATTTTGAAGAGTTCAGCTATCATTCTTTCCAGAATATTACGCCGTGCACAAACCACACAGGGTGGATGAAGCTCATCATTGAACCAAATGAGACTTTTGTTGGACAATAATAACCTCAGCTCTTTAATGCCCCCCCCCCGCATCAACCTGCATTCCTAAGGATATAAATAAAACTATTAAAAATGGGTGAGATAATTTTCTGGGCAGATGGGACATAAGGAATGAAAGCATGCTAACTTATAACAGCAACAATAATATATTTCTGAAATCTGTGGGATTCAAAGAGGGAAGAGAGATTTGTGTAGGAAAAATTGTATATGGGCATTTTTGTAAAGGTATAGCTTGTTTTTTTTATATTGTGGATTTAAATGAGCAAGCCGTGTGCTATTGAGATAGGACTGGAGCAGAATGCCAAAAAGTCAGAAATGGTCCAAAAGATGTATGATTTCTCTACGGTTTATATGACCTTTTTTCTAAATGTTTTTCTTATATTTCTGAACTAGGTATTGCAGGATTTAGCATGATCTGAAAGGGACTTTCATTTGGGTTAGTTGCTTAAATTCTTCATTTTATTTATTTCTTAGTTTGATTTCTATGGTTGCCTGTTCACCATGCAGCTCTGGAGGGTAACAGAAGGTTACATCAAAATATCACAGAAAACAGTAAAACTGTACTGGAGACAACTTATATCCTACACATTAAAAGGGGTGCACGTATTGTCCTATCCCAGTGCCTGGGGGAAGCACCTGTTTTTCAAATGGACTCAGAGGCTGAAACTGTTTGAACATCCTTGAAGCTTGAGTCTGCATTTGCCATGCTTTTAATGCCAACAGAGGGCGAGTAGCCCTACAGAATGGCTGTGTTGAGTTCACACATTACACTAAATTATGGTTTGCTTAACAGTAGTTTTTTGAATGAAGACTAATTGGTTGGGTTTGTGTAATCTAAGCTATAAATCTTGGCTTGCAAACTGCAGTGGCTTGAGTCATACCATATGTAAAGAAACTAACCATGTGGTGTCATAGCGAAAGGGATATACTTACTTCTTGACTCCCCAAAACATGATGTTGAGAGGTGGGGAAAGGAACACAATACCATCTTAACATGTTGTTTTAAGTCTGCAAACCTCATAGCTCTACCTAAATTTATTTTCCAAAGATTTCTTTATTTTAAGAAGAATAAGAAGCTGATATTATGAAGAGCAAAGCATCAACTTCAAGCATAACCTACATTTGCAAAAGATATTGGGGACGGTTGGGGCACAGACCTCAGAGTCAGTAAAGAAAGTGGTGGTGGTTACAGCCATGTAGTTCAATGGGGAGAACTGGATCAGATTCTGAAAAAAGATTCTGAAAAAGGTTCAGAAAACTGATTTGTCACACAGTTGAGTGAGACAGATAAATCTATAGGATGGGCGGCTACACAAAAGGCAAGTGATCAATTTTTTTGCCCTGTAGCTTTATTGCAAATGGACATATGCAGCCTTTGTTCTTGACTTAAATGAATAGAATGGGCAGATTCTACCTGGAGCAGACATCCCCAGCAATAACTAGCTTGTGAGGGTATATATAACATACTCACTAAATCCAGATGTGTCCCCAAGACCCCAATCTGGTGCCAATGGGTGCCAGAATTCTTGTTTTCTGGGTGCCAGATGGGTGCCAGAATCCTTGTTTTCATACCAGAACTCATTGACTCTGCTTGATGCATATTCCTATACAGTAACTGTTCAGGATTCTGAAAATATTGATTTGTCTGTCTTCAGTCAAATATAGCCAGCTTCATCCTCTGTTCAATGAAGACTTATAATTAAAACATCTTATGGTCTATTCTTAAGCCTCATTGTATTGGAACATAAGTGCTTAGAGGCAAAGTAAACAAAACATCATTTGCCTGATGATCTTAATTAACATGTACATTTCCCATTAGGAAATTCCACTGAAGCTGTAGTTAAATAAATGAAATCCCCTGTTGGCATCTGGAGGTATTTCCCTCAGGACTACAACAGGAAAGATTAATTCCATATATAGACCTAATTCACATGTTATACTAAACTATTATTCTTAGCTACAGTTGAATAAGCTACAATTAGTTGGGTTCACATGTTGTACTGAACTATGATATATGATTTATTCGATACACATTATCCAATACTTGAATTTATACCATATGCAGAATGCGTTCAAAATAGCTCATAGTTTGACTCAGTACAGGTAGTCCTTGACTTACAACAGTTCATTTAGTGACTGTTCAAAGTTACAACGGCCCTGAAAAAAATGACTTATGACCATTTTTCACACTTACAACCATTGCAGCATCCTCATGGTCACGTGATCAAAATTCAGATGCTTGGCAACTGGTTCATATTTATGACGGTTGCAGTGTCTCAGGGTGACGTGATCATCCTTTTGCGACCTTCTGACAAACAAAGTCAATGGGGAAGCCAGATTCATTTAATAACCGTGTTACTAGGGGATTTCATTTATTTAACAACTGCAGTGATTCACTTAACAACTGTAGCAAAAAAGGTCGTAAAATGGGGCATATTTAACAAATATCTCACTTAGCAACAGAAATGTTGGGCTCAATTGTGGTCATAAGTTGAGGACTAGCTGTATTATCTTGAAGGATAATCAAGGAGAGAAGCAACCTAGAAATAAGGAGAAACTTCCTGACAGTTAGAACAATTAACCAGTGGAACAACCTGCCTCCAGAAGTGGTGAATGCTCCAACACTGGAAGTTTTTAATAAGAGACTGGACAGCCATTTGTCCGAAATGGTATAGGGTTTCTTTGCCTGACCTCCAAGGTCCCTTCCAACTTTATTATTATTACTATTATTATTATTATTATTATTATTATTATTATTATTATTATTATTATTATTATTATTATTATTATTATTATTATTATTATTCCATTCAAAACACACACCTTTATGGAGTAGTGATGACATACTGTATATATCATGTGTGTATGTATATGTATATGTATATATATATTTATATATGTATATGTACACACACACACACACACACACACACATATGGTATATAGCCATTTTACTTTACAGATTTATTTTAATCGATAGCTATCAGAAATGAATGGCGCTTTGGTTTTGCTCCAATGAAACAGTGCCCACCCCTTTCTACACTGATTGGAAGAATGAAAAGGAGTTATTTTTTTACTGCAACAAGCACAGCGGCTGAGGCCAACCCTGACCAATAATAGGGCAGAAAACACCCTTCCCCATGAAGTCACTTGCCTCTGAATTATTATTGCATCTTGTATTATCATGAGGACTAACCGTATAATAAATCACTATGTTCTGCTCAGCACTAATACTCTATTTATTAGGCAGTTCAACGGAGACTTTCTTTGCTCATCACATAATAGATGTACGCCTTGCTGAAGAATGAAACACCCACAATTCATTGTGGAGAATATTTCCCTTGGCGTCTGAGATAATGGCAATTCTAAAACTACATGATTTACACTACTTGAAATTAGACTGTAATTTGCCAGGCATTATGAGAGTTCAGGGCCTCAATATCAAGGCTTAATAGGGATCTTTTCCATTAAAAACAGTTGGCTTCTGTGACCATGAGCAATGCATTTCCTCTCCTGAGATGTATTCTAAAGGGGATATTTGCATAATTAGCTCTAAGCATGCCTGCAACTGTTTTCAGTGTTGGTAAGCAAAAATTATGGGAAAGGAATTAGTTTTCACATTGATGATTAGAGTCACAATGGCAACAGAATTGGGATTCCAAGTTGCACAGCATAAGATGTTGGAGCTGTGGGTGGTCCAGTGAAGCCTCACAAAAACCTCACATTTTTAAAGTAACAGGAGGTAGAAATTCTTAAATTCTCCCTAGAGCAAATAATTCAAATAAATAAGATATAGGACTGAAGAATGATTTAAATAAAGATCTATCTAATGAAATAAAATTCCATTTATTCTTTCTTCCACAAAAATGGTGTAAAGCAGTCAGAAAGCAGTTCTGGGGTTTTCTGATCCCAAAATTATCAATTATTTGGTGGCTTGGCCATGTTATTTCCCGCTACAAAATTACCATGTAATCTTTTTTGCCATGGTGAAGCTCTGCAGATTTTGCAGGTGGAGTTTTGACCCACTCTAATTCTTGCTTCACATCTCTTCCTATCTTCTGAGTTTCAGCTGCCCTAGAAGGTCCTTTAAGTGGAATGGGGAGCATGAAATTAAGAATAAATATGCCATTTTCTACTTTTCAGGACTGGGTTATGCTCCTGTCCACACTGAAAGGTCTGTTATTGTCCTCAGTCTGGAAAAAGTTATTCCCACTGTTCTACCCCATTGATTTCTCTAGATCTGTATAGTATTTCTCAACCTTGGCAACTTTAATGTGTGGACTTCAATTCCCAGAATTCCTCAGCCAGTCATGGCTGGCTATGGAATTCTGAGAGTTGAAGTCCACACATCTAAAAGTTGCCAAGGTTGAGAAACACTGAATTCTAGACTGATAGATTCTAGGCTGTCAGTATGGAGCTCAAAACTCATAATGTTCAGAATGTATATAATTGAATCCGTTCCTAACCTGTAAAGCAAAGTACATATTCTACGGTTCATTTGCTTAACATAAAACCCAAAGTAGACAAACAATTACTTTAAAAAGATACACACATTGCTTTTTTAATAACTGATTTTTTTCAATAATTAGTACTTTTTTATATAAAGGAAAAGAGAAATACTGCCATAAATAATTAGAACTATAGGTTGTCTCTCAGATTTATCACACACTTTGGAATTGTGTCTAATTAGTTATTGTGAACTGTGTAGAGTTGAGTTTTAGAGCCCCTTTCAGCGGCAAAGAAAACGTCTCTCTCCAATTTGGCATTTGCCAGATGTTCTGGGACTATAATTCCCACATCTCCCAGCCCAATACATAGGAAGGAGACTAGTTTAAGCAAAACTGGGATATGAAATAATCAACAGCAGGACTGGGACAGAAATCTGGCATGATGCTCACTTAGTGAAATAGGGCTAATCATGATCTTTCAGCTTGACCTACTTCACAAAGTATTATGAGACTGACATGGAGATAGGGACAGAGAGAATTACCCACAACAGCTTATTGGAAAAGAATGGAATAAAAATACAGTTACCATGTATTAGAGTAAATGTTCTACTCTTGAAATCAAACACAGGATAACCTTAGCCACACTGCAATGGTTAACATGAATATGATCCGGAAAAGCAGATATATTTATATAAATATAAAAAGCAGATTAGTTAGAGCAATAGTCTTCCCTGTAGTGATGTATGGGGTGAGAGTTGGACACTAAGAATGGCTGATCAAAAAACAATTGTCACCTTTAAAATGTGTTGCTGGCATAAATTGTGTACACCATGGACAGCCAGAGTAACTAACAGAGAGGAATTAAATTGTATAAAACCAGACACATCACTAGAAGCTAAAATCATAAGACTACGTCTGATTTATTTTGTCATGCGTGCAAATTCATTGGAGAAGGCAATGATGCTAGGAGTGGTTAGGGGAACAAGAAGAAGGGGCAAGCAAAGAACACGCTGGCTTGATAACATCAAATCTGATACAGATCTGATCTTGATAACATCAGATCTGATAACATCAAATCTGAATTGAAAGAAGCTGTGCTTGACATGGTAGCATGGAGGGCACTAAATGGTTAAAACAACAACAATAGTAAATGCTAGAATTGAACAGTGCTAAGATTACTATACTGAAAATGTAAAAGAAAAGTTAAACATTCGCACTTCTTATTCTGCCTAACATTTTTTAGATCAGCCAAAGTCAGCCAGGCATGTCATTTTCAGGCTCTGATTATGCTAGAGAGAATCAAGCAAAATTCATACTCACTAGACTAGATAATCTTAGTCAAGTTTCTCCTTCTCCTTCTCTGTTACAATAGAATAGAGCAGCATGGTATATTGAGCTCTTTGGAGGAAAAAACAGGCTTTAATATAATAGCTCATAACCTTGTAATTAGCAGTCAACATGAAACCAGCAGCCAACATGAAGAGCAGAAAGATTCCAAGTACTTCCATGTCAATGACACTATTCCTTTTTGGGGTAAGCAATGTTACACAAAACATAAAGAAAGAGTGAGAAGCAGTAAGCCAAATAACTTAAAGATAGGAGATAAGAAAAGGCTATACAGTTAATCCTAGTTTTTACTGCTACCTTTCACTTAACTCCTCCATATCTTTCTATCCTTGCAACTCATCTTTGCCTCCACCATATCCATATATAGCTTCATATATTATCTCTTATTCTTTAACATTTTCTCGCTTCTCTTTTTTGAGGTTCAATTTCATTCAGAAACTAGGTTTTTCCGTTCCTCCTTATTCACTATTTAAATAATATAATTTATCATTTTAAAGCTATTTGAAGATTTGCAGATTTCCTTCCTTCCTTCCTTCCTTCCTTCCTTCCTTCCTTCCTTCCTTCCTTCCTTCCTTCCTTCCTTCCTTCCTTCCTTCCTTCCTTCCTTCCTTCTTTCCTATTTACATGGTCAGCCATCTTTAAATATATATAATCTCTGGGCAACTCATCTTCTTAACCACAAAAAAACATTAAAACTCCCTATAAAACAGAAACATAATATATCAAGCAAGGCATCATAACACACTGTCAGTTCAACTATATTTATTTTGGGCTGAACAGACATCCCAGCCAAGCATCTGGGGAAAGAGGTTAATAATTTCAAGTTGTTTAGATCTCCAGGAAGAAGCTATTCTATCTCATTCTGGATAATGCTGGTAGTTTAAACTGGAATAACCCTCACAACATCAGAGACTCCTTATATATGACTTCACAAACAATAGAAGAGAATCTGTGCCTGGAGTCCCTGGTGCTCTTTGAGCTTGCATGTTGCTTGCAAACATTTCATTACCTGACCAGGTAACATCATCAGTGCGAGTACGTATATGCAAACCTGGGTACAAATCCCACATTCACTAGCACTGTTACCAAGATGGTATTACCTAGATACGTAGTGAAATGTCTGCAAGCAAACAGCCAAGCTCAAAGAGCACCAAGGACTCCATTTCATAAACAGAATGTACAACTAGAGATTGCACCCCAAAAGGAAGTGGGCTCAGAAAAAAAAGAAACCCTGAATTTGACTTAATTTGGCTATCATTAAAATGATGACATCCTATTTAATAAAACTTCTCCTCAGATGTATTAAAAGTTAGAACTCTGTGCTGGGGAATCAGTGGGGTGGTGGGTGTGAGAAGGAATTTAAAAAGTTGAGATTGTGGCTGAAACAATACAGGTAAGAAAGAATGAGGCTTTAGTTATGGGATCCTGGTTGCCCTTTGACTTTCTAATCCCCCTTTTCACCTGATGCCCTGAGCTTTTGGCAACTTTTAGATGGGATTAGAGTTGTACCACAATATTTTGACATTACATAAAATTGTGCATTTCCATACAATATCTCTTCAAGGCAAATCTCTTTTTACTAGCTAAATGATTTGCCCAAAGACATTCTCTCTGAACCTACAAAGATTGAGCTGAATTTCAGCCTATACAACCATTTCTATTTCTCAGCTGCTTATCATTATGTATAGGATAAGATGGATACACGGAGGAATAGGAAATCCCTTCAAATTTTGCATTTCTTCTGTCTCAGCCTGTAAAGAATAGAACGGAATTCTTTATTGGCCAAGTGAGATTGGGCACACAAGGAATTTGTTTCCGATGCATAAGCTCTTTAGTGTACATACAAACAACAAAGGGAT
>NW_015388568.1:154920-157148 GCF_001527695.2 Protobothrops mucrosquamatus
AAACCGGTCGTAAGTCGAGGACTAAACCGGTCGTAAGTCGAGGACTACCCAACCGGTCGTAAGTCGAGGACTTTCCCTGCCCGGGAGCGCCGCGCATGCGTGGTTCCGCCCCCTGCGCCGGCCGAGGCGTAGCTGGCAAGCGGCAGAGACGGAGCAGGCCGACCACCAGCTGGCCCAGCTCAAGGGAGGTAAGGCACCCACCGGAAAAGGGGGAAAAATGGCGGACAAAAAAAATGGCAGACGAAAAAATGGCGGACAGCCTTGCTTGGCGACCCTCATGAAATGGTCGATCGACCCCAAATGGGGTCACGACCCACAGGTTGAGAACCACTGAGTTAAGCAAATATGTTCTTCTTTAACTTTCAGCTGAATCTATGGCAGAAAAAGATAGTCGGTCTGAGTCCTCCTTATTTTCAGTCAAATCAGTCTTAAGAAAACTCATAGGTGTTAATTAAATACACTGGAAGAATATGCTCCATTACTGCATATAAACTTGAGTACAGATAGTCCTCGACTTATGACCACAGTTGAGCCCAACATTTCTGTTGCTAAGTGATATTTTACCCTACTCTACGACCTTTCTTGCCACAGTTGTTAAGTGAAACACTCCAGTTGTTAAGTGAATCTGGTTTCCCTATTGACCTTGCTTGTCAGAAGGTCGCAAAAGGGGGTCACGTGACCCTGGGACACTGCAACCGTCATAAATATGAGTCAATTGTCAAGTGTCTAAAATTTTGATCACAAAGACCATGGGGATGCTGCAACGATGTAAGTGGGAAAAATGGTCAAACTCACTTTTTTTCAGTGCTGTTGTAACTTTGAACGGTTACTGAATGAACTGCTGTAAGTTGAGGACCACCTGTACATCTAGCCAGTTGATTAACACACACACACACACACACACAGAGGTTTAGGGAAGAAATAAACCAATTAGTCATAGTATTGAGCAGAACAATTAAAGTCCTGCATTACGTTTCCCAGCATAGTCCATTTCTGGCACCAACCAAACTGATGAGTTGGTGCTTGCCGCATTGTGTCTTTACAATAGACCGTTTCCTCCCTCTCCAGGGATGCTGCTTAGACAGAATAGGTTAAGTTTCGGATTCCTTTCTGTAGTTTTCCCAAGGGCCAGATTAGTTAGCAAGATGATGCCTTATAAAGATAAACACTAGGTATTGCCAACAAGGATGTTTACTGCAACATATCCTCACCAGTTTCTATAGACAGAACACTGAAAGCCCAATTTAACTCTTTCCCCAGAGAAATAAACTTTCCCTTTTCCTTACAACTAAGTAAGTGGCTATATTTTTAAAGTTCTCTACTGTACAGTTTTACTGAATGCTGGTAGCTGCTATCCCAACCATCACCACCATTGCTGCTTGGCTGTTATCCTGGAGAAATTACTGGCAATTCCTTATTTTCCTGAAATTAGAGTGGCTAAATCCAGGAAGTGGTATTCTCCCTCATAGCCCTTGTGTTTCTCTAGTCTTGCTTTGACTTTGATTGCCTGCCCAAAATTGGTTCTGTTGAGCCTCTTCCTGAGAGCTTTTACCTGTACAGGTAGTCCTTGAGTTACAACAGTTTGCTTAGTGACCGTTTGACATTACAACGGCACTGAAAAAAGTGACTTGTGACCAATACAACATTCCCATGCTCATGTGATTTACATTTGGATGCTTGACAATTGACTCACATTTATGGTGGTTGCAGTGTCCCATGGGTCATGTGATCACCTTTTGCAACCTTCTGACAAGCAGAGTCAATGGGGAAGCCAGATTCACTCAACAACCGGGTTACTAATTTAACAATTGCAGTGATTCACTTAACAAATGTGGCAAGAAAAGTGGTAAAATGGGGCAAAACTCGCTTAACAAATTTCTCACTTAGCTACATAAATTTTGGGCCCAATGGTAGTCGTAAATTGAGGACTACCTGTACTTTAATTTACACAATCAAGGAAATATTTTTTTTAGATGATGCCATAGTTACACCAGGGATAGTTTATGTTGGTTTAAAAATGTTGTACATGTTAGTGTATTTTAAAATCAATTGCAAGACTGCAGTAGGGATTAAGTTAGAGTATTGTTTTATGAGGTTACATCCAATAGCCAGTAGATAACCTCTATAGTCCAATGATCATCGGTACAGGTTGTCCTCAACTTATGATCACAGTTGGGACTGAAACTTCTGTTGCTAAGTGATGTCATTTTTAAGTGAGTCACATCCAA